>NC_071501.1:114281501-114584531 GCF_028408465.1 Anastrepha ludens
CCAGCTTCAATGCGGATCGTTGCAATTCGACTTGGCGCAATCAACGCTCGAATGCAAATAAACAAATACAGGATGCGCATTTGCGTGCGATTTTCTCGTTTCTCACCACCGAAAATGATAACTTCGATGCGGTGTTGGTGTGTTCAAGAGAAATACAAATGCCGATATTTCAAAAATTTATAAATATTTTTGCTCTTACAGACCGAGGAAGGCATCTCGCTCGCCGATCGCGTTGCTTTCGCCTGCAAATACTTATCGGAAAGCAAGCTTTCGGATTATGTTAAGCAATTGATACAAAAATCTATTGAAAGTGGTGACTTAAATGGCTTGCTGCTGACAGGCGAATCGCTAGATGGCATCAATATACTGCAAGCCTACTTGGATTTGGCTTGTGATGTACAAACCGTTGCGTTAATTGCTATTAACTATTTTCATCGTGAACATTTCACTGACAATCGCATACAATATTGGATCAGCAGGTTGTAGCAGTGAATTTAATTTCTATGATTTATAGTAAACTAAGTAATCTATCGTACGCAGTTATTTGGATGTCTTAAATTCATGGGGCCTTTGGGAAAAACGCGCTGAATTGGATATAAAAATCGAAAACTTGCGTACTGGCACGCGCACCACACGCAGCGTTTTTCTCTCATGCAACTTCTGCGGCAAATCGGTGTCGAATGCACTACAGGAGGATGCGCGCATGCGCACTGCCTCTTCAAATGTGAATAAGGTAAGCAAGAAAATATCGAACTGGAATTATATTGTATGTATATAAATTTACTTTCTTTAATTTCACGTAGCTCTCCTCCTGTCCCAGCTGCCGCAAACCTTTGCCACGTTGTTCTCTCTGTTTGTTGCACATGGGCACCACTCTGAATATTTCGCTGCCCAGCGATGCTACGCATGAAAGTCTGGGCTGGCAGTCGAAACCATTTTCAAAGTGGTTCTCCTGGTGTCAGACTTGTCGTCATGGTGGCCATACCGAACATATGATGCAGTGGTTCAAGTCAGTCTTGCTAATGCATTTTAACTATTTGATATGCCTTATTTATTCAATATTTCGTATTTTTCCTATGTATTGCGCAGACAAAACTCCGAATGCCCTGTGAGCTCCTGCACTTGTCGATGCTTCGATTTGGACGGCACCATGCCCAATGACATACCCGACTATTCATAGCTTTAATGTTGAATGATAAAAGCTTAGACTTAATTAGCACTTGGTAGTGCTAGGCAGACTTTAACTAGTTTTAAATTTATACTACATTATAATAAAAATTCGAAATATTTACGCTGGGCGCGAAATGTGGTATGTATTTAATATGAAATATGGCCTGCTTGAATGAAGCGAACCATAGCATCCGAGGCCACCAGTAGTGCGATTCACTAAGACATTTCAACGATATTCGCATTGTTGTCTTTCCTTAAGGGGTTATATTCCCTTATTACCCCTTTTTAATTTCAGAGGATCTAGTTCGGAGATATAGTGGTCACCGCAAAACGCCCCAGAGATCAGCTGTATCTCCTTTCCAAATAAATATTTTGGCCCCTATTATGAGTTGCATTCGATCTTCGATATTCGTTGGTTGTCGAAGATCGAAAATCGAATGTCAATTTGGTATTATGAGCGGTGCAACGCTGTCGAAATTTTCGTTGTATACCGAATTTAGAGTCGAATGCAATTTTGCTTTCGATCGTGTAGCGTATAGTGGGAAAACTTGTTAAAGTGTAAGTTGTTTGCGATTATTTATGGTTTTATAGTAACCAAATATTAAATATATACTAATTTTGTTAACATTATGTAGGGCGAAAGTCGTGAGTACCAAACAACAATTAGAAAGGCGAATCCACAATTCGCAAAAGGGATTTGCACCAAACTTCAAGCAGCAAAAAAATGGGAGGAATTTACAACGGAGCTGAATTGCTTGGGACCACCAGTGAGAACGGCAGCAAAATGGATTAAGCTTAATAATGGTTTTTTTTGTGATGTTTATAGAAATACATTTTCATATTTTTTTTCGAATGACGAATAATTGAATAAAGAAAATTTATAACAAAAATAAAACAGAAAGTGTGGTGTAAAGGTTTCTATTTAATACTTTTTAGATTTTTCTATAATATTCTCAAAATTTCATTTCTTATGTTTTCTAATTCTCCATTATTTGACTCCACTTCAATATCTTCAGCATCATCGTACACATTGGGTTGAGCAAGTCCTAGCATACCTTCATTACCAATACTCAATTGGTACGATCCCTGAGCACAAACTCGCAGAACTGTGGCTAGCTTTAAAATATTTGGAATCAATTTGGCTCGGGTGCACTGCTGCAACTGGTTTTCTGTACTGGACAGTAGGTTCACAAACGGCTCTTTAGATAACCTAAAGTTCTTTAAAAATCTATAAGGAAATTTCTGTAATATTAAGTACGTCAACACATTTTGAAAGCTCTAAATTTACTCAGTGGAAGCCATTTCTAGGTGGTTGGATGCGTCCCTCAACTGTTTCCTACTTCTAGCTAGTTCCACTAATCTTTTATCGTCCGATGAATCGTCGAACCACAACTCCGTTGTACTCATTTTCACAAAAAATACTTTTTTTACCTTTTAAAAATAATGTTAGCAAAGAATTTCAACACAATCGGTTTTTCTTTTATTTTGATTTGCTGTATCAGCTGAGAAAAAATTATCTATTGTAAATGCGTCGAACGATCGAAATTCACAATAGTCCTATTCTTCAACGAATGAGCACCATAATACCAAATGAAAATTCGTTCGATCAGCACTTTCGACTACAGTCGAAGATCGAATGTTGCTCATAATAGGGGCCTTAAGTCTTAAAATACAGTTAAAAGATGGCATATGTGTACAAATTTTTAGATCAGTCAATCAGAAAACTTTTAGCCCCAGAAAAAATGATTGAAAATTCCCTTTTTTCGGCCTTCTAAATGTGTTATATACAATTTACTTACCCTTAATTTACTTTAACAAAACCTTATTAAAAAAACGCGAATATGTCATTTGAGTATTTGTCGTATGACTTATCACGTGTAGAAAAGGTAGTGAGCCCTCAAACAATGGATCGATGTTTGCTCCGGGATGTGGACAATCCTTTCCATTTGGATGCATGGGAGTTCCAAAAACTATTCCGGTTAACTCCAGACTTGACCCAGGTCCTAATTTCTCAGCTTGAGAGTCATCGTAGAGGTTCAAGAATAACAAAGATTTCGACTGGAAAACAGGGAAATCTAGTAACTTCGAGTTAATTCAATTCTAAATTAGGTAGGTTCTATGTGACTTCACTGCATTTTTTTTTTAACTGAATGCTATCAACGACTCGTAGGTGAGCAATGGGGAATATCCATGAGCCAGTCGTCCATTAGCCGAAGCATACATAGTCTAACAGATGCAATCAACCGTTCCATGTTTTGCGCAACGGTGAGGTTTCCTATGACCCAAGTGGAGCGGCAAGTGGCAAAATAAACTTTTGATTGAGTTTCCCGACAATCGCGCGGCTTCTCTTAGGAGCTGTCGATGATATCTTAAACCAAAATATATGCAAAAAGTACTAAGTAAATCTTAATTTGGAGTAAGGTGTGATTTTATTTTACTTACTTTGTATAAATATAATTGAAACAAATACTCAAAATTGAATTTAACAGCTTGGCTGGTATGCATTTTTTTATTCTTCCTTGCATTATTCGCTCATTTTGATATTTAATTGGACAAGGATGCCACTCTCTAACAGTTTGAACAAATAGAAAAAGACAGCTTTTGAGTGTTAGTTATCATAAGTTTGTGAATAGCAAAATCGTTAGTGCAAGCGGCAAATACTATAGACAAAAATAACAATTGTCGAATTGTTAAAAGTTAGTGAGTCGCAATACAGGTGCCTAGCCTCTCTCATATCAAGACAGTAGTGCGCGATGAGGGATTGCATCCTACACAAAGTCATCCTGGTTTTATAGAACTCTCTGGACCCGGAGGGCTCTAATCCAGTTATCATGTATTTCTGTGCCCACTGGAGCATAACGGATACTAGTCCACCTTTTCGGGAGTAACGGTGGACTTGTTGCGGCATGGGGCTCCGCCGTCGTCGACCGTTCCCTCTCCCTTTACTATTACTTCTCATCACCGAAAGTGGGTGGCTAACGAAACCAACCTAGGCGTGCTATCGTTGGCTCTTCCGAAGTTCTAGAGGCTGACGATCTCAAAGAGCTCCCCTGTTGCTTCAGAACCCTTGAAATACGCATATCTCTGTAAAGGCTTTGAGATGTACCGAAAGAAATGTTGGAGCTTATACGATTTGGCAACGAAAGTCTATCCACCGATGACTGAAGGCTAGTTCGAATTGGCGAAGTCAAGAAAAAGCTACACTACGTAGGTTTTGTGAACTGTTCGTTGGAATTACATCTCACCGTGTCAGCACGCATATTCTAAAAGTAAGTCTGTAGACACAGCTCGACATGGACAATTCAAGGAATTTTCACTTGGTGAGGTTCAGCGCACTAAACAGGTCTAGTCTCAGGATGTCTCCTCTACAACACCTTCACAACCGGGATTTCTATACTCCCTATTGTTAAGGGGCTCAGCAAAAAGCTCAACAAGCAATTTACGCTGTGGTGTTTCCTTAGAAATTACCCCTGTTGACATTTGCTGGAGCCTGAGCCACCTCCCTGACGAGTTAAGAGAAATCTCTTCCACTAAAGCGACGAGATCCCGCACCAAACACAACTGCGACTACTGCACCGGACAGTATATAGACATACTTTAAACGATATTTATCGGGAGACTCACCACCTTTCTAAACTGACAACCCCCAAATGCCGTTATTGAGGTCCAACCACACATTGCAAACGAAGAGCTTTAGAGGTTACTAACCACCTATTCATATGTCCTATCAAACCCACCCATCTAACACCTCACTCCCTCTGGACATAACCTGTCGAAACAGCAAGTTTCCTGAGCCTACCGTTAGACGATGATGAAACGGCATTGGCAAGGTCTAGTGAACTGCTACAACAACACCTGGTATCTTTCTTAGTATAGAAGATGCTTTCAACAACCTCCATCATCCCCGGACTTTGCCTAATGGGAACGCAGAGAACGCGTATGGGATTTCCCACTAATCACTTCTGCCGCAACTACAGAAACGAGAAGGGAGTGGAGAGTATTGAACAAACTTTTCCCAGGCCGCGCCACTGCTGTCCAAATTATTACTTCTTTGAATATCTCGCAGAATTGGGATCTGCAACCAGCCACAATATTTTAAAGTTGTTCAGAGAGGCGAAGTGGTTTTACCAGATCGCGGATTATATGGGGAGACCTTTGCCAAAACAAGTGGTAACACAAAGAATCCACAGACCTAAGCCCTTTATGCATCCTCATCGAGAGTGGCAACCACCGTAACCTAATCTAGCCTAACTCAAGATCCACCTGCCCTTATTCGTATGCACACTAAAGCTCATTAAGCTTCATTACCTTGATTTAATTAACATTTTCTTGTTTATATTCCTTATCTTTTTCGTTTATAGATGCCTTTTTCAGCCTCACTTTTACATTTAACCAAAGTATGCGCCGGTTTTAAGATGAATTGCCGTAAAAAATGTAATAAATTGCATTTCCACTTTTAAGTAGCTTACCCACTTATTGCATCTATTAGATATTGCGGCTACCCTGCCGTTGGTCAGTGTGTGCGTGTATTCGTTTTTTTTTTTTTGCTCACTCCAAAGCAAGTTCCTTACGTTCCAGCCTTTGGCGGCTACCGCTCCTTAGCTTGGCTCTCAGCTGTGAAAGCACATAAATGAAAACCAATTTGCTTTGTTTTTTCTTTAGCTGTATTTTTCTTTACCGCATTTAGCGCCAAATTATGAAATACTCGCCGTTAAACGTTTTTCAGCTCGCTTTCTTCTATTTTGTAGGCAGCGCCCAATTTTTGGATTCAGCAAATAGACTTGGAAGTTTTGTTGATTTGCCCTTTTTAATGGCGTCGAAGGTTTATGAAGATCGTAAATGAGGGACTATTAGTTTTTGTTTTTATAAAATTTAAATCCACACTTTGTAACTTAAACAGGGAAGGAAATATGCTGAGCTCGTGTTTGAGGTGTGAATTGGAATATAATTTTTTTTGTTAGATTTATATATGGCCTTATTTTAAACTAATATAAAAACAAGAAAATGATATAATATATATATTCATATATATACAGTTTGTCAGGAATATCTTTGAATAGTGAAGAAAAATTTAAAATTTTAGCTTTGATCGAGAATTCCAACAACAAATAAAAAAGCAAACAAAAAATGTATGCACACATTCCATTACTGTACTCAGTGGCGGCGCTAGACCAAATGTGTACGTCGGCGACATCAACTTCGCGAGGCCTCTTTACTTCGCAGTGAAAGAAAACGAAAAATTAAGGGAACCAAATTATAAAATAATTTATGAGTATACGGAGTTTTATTGTTAATAAAATGATGACAAAAAATTATTACACACAGAAATTAAAATAGTCGAAGTTTTCGTCTTTTAGCCTCACTTAATTTTTTCAGGATTGTGTCGTAGTTAAGTCTTGCCGCTATTTCAGCTTCGATTGACAGAACTGATAACGCGGGTAGTCTGTCTTGGCTCATTGTGCTTCTCAAATGGGTTTTTATCAATTTCAACTTTGAGAAGCTTCTCTCAGCGGAAGCTGTGCTGACCGAAACTGTGAGCATGATTCTAATTGTAATATAAACATTTGGATATATCTCCTCTAAATTATTTTCTAAAATGTATTGGATGAGTTGTTTTGCGTCGTTGATAGAGTCTAGTGAATTAGTTTTAAAAAGCTAAAGTTCTTCATATAGTTCGAAAGGCTGTATGTCACTGTTTTCGCCTTCCCGAAGTCTTGTACCTAAATCAGTACAATGTTTGAGAAGATCCTCTTTTGGCATAGATTTCAAATAATTGATATCATAAATAAAACCAAATTGTTCAAAATATTCATTGAGCGCTGTAAATCGACATTCGGTATAGACTATTATAGCATATTATACCATTGCGTTAAAATAAATAACTCTGAACTGTATTTCAGGAGATTCAACTGGTTCATCAGTATGTTCGTAACTAAGCATTCGTTTTTTCCTGGCTATTCTTTTTTCCTTAAATTGAGACTGAATTTCATAAGTACTTTTCTCCACAAATAATCTAGCTTCTGTTACGCTTTTTTCAAATCCTGTATTTTGGAATTCGTGAATCCAGCTACAAAATGAGCGGAAAGTATCAATAGCAAGTTGACTTGAACCGATTGCCATAGTTTACTTATAATATATTGTTTACACGTAGCAAAACCTCATACCACACGTGTAATGCAACAATAAACTCAAAAGTTAGCATTTCCTTAAGACTGCTTCACTGTCGCTTAGAGTTTTGGAATCATCAGTTTTATTTTTCAGTTCATTCACATATTCGATGACATCATCAAGTTGTAAAAATATTGCTTTTACTGCTCCGATTCTACTCTCCCATCTCGTTTCAGACAGAGTTTGTAAAGTCAATTTTAATTTATTTTTTACTATCTCCCAACGCTTGCTTGACTTTGAAAACAGCACATAGATTTTATTGATACGAGTAAAGCCGAAAAATGTTTTGGCTGTCGTTGAAGAGTTTGCTGCATCTATCAATAGTAAATTCCGACTGTGGCATCCGCATGGTGTAAATAATGTTCTTGGATTTATATTGAGTATTCTTGTTCTGATACCTTTGTTAATTCCGACCATATTGGCGCCATTATCATATCCCTATCCTCGACAGTTTTGGATATCTAGATCATTTCTTTCCAGTTCTTGTAATATTGATTTTGTTAAAATAATAATAATGTTATTTTATTAACAATTTTCTTTTTCGGAGTTATTGATATGCGCCCCGACCAGTAAATACCCCGGCTACGTCTCGGCGCCGCCCCCTCCCTTTGACTTTAAAGTCGTTAAAAATTTGAAGTTAAAAGTTGGCTTACCTGAACATTAGGTATGAAATTAATAACAAATAACGTAAAACTTTTATCCACTAGAACTGTGCACTAGAACGTCGGGGTGATAACTTTACAATACAATAAAAAGAAACTTTGCGTTTGCGAGTCTGCAAGTTGCCGTATGAAAAAAATTACTCTCACAGACAAATGAAATATAGATAAATAAATTAAACAACACGGGGATTCCCCGTCCAGAGTCTCGTGCGCCGTGCGCGAAATCGAACGTTTTTGCACTACCCGATTATACGATATTGGTATCGGACGCTCATAATGAAGAGCACACACACACATTATGTTTCTATATATGCTAAATTAAGATCTTTTGCACATAAAACTAATTTATTTATTGCATTCATAGGTTTTCCTACTCCCATGAATTCAATAAATAAATAAATGATAAATGCCACACACATTACTTACATTCATTTTCACCCAATACAGATATCGTGTCGGGCAGTGTGTGTGAGAACGCTCATTAGGGCGAAGCCAGGATGATTGGCGAAACGAAAATAAATAGGTAATTCGTTTTTCTGCGAGGCCCCCTCAGACGCGAGGCCGTCGGCGGTGGCCGACGTCGCCGACGCCTAGCGCCGCCACTGACTGTACTTGTCTACGACTATTAGGCGCCAACAGTTATTAAATAAACACACACTTTAACAACAACACAAAAACAAAAACAACAAATGTTGTCAAAAAAATCTTTGCATAACTGATGAAAACAACAAAAAATGCAGTCTTTTGGGGTTAATATTTTGTATGTCCTCCTTGGGCATCAATTACCGCTTGAAGACGACTTCGCATTGATTTAATTAGTTTCGGAATATCATATTCCAATGGTATTTTTTCCCACTCTTCTCTGATGAATCTTATTAAATCAGTTTTATTAGTTGGCGATCTTTTTCCTACTTTTGTTTTTAAATGAACCCACAAATTTTCGATTGGGTTAAGGTCGGAACTTTGGGCGGGAGTATCAATAACTTTGGTGCAGTTGTAGAGTAACTAGGACCTGCATAAATAAGATTTATTTTTGGGATCATTATCTTGATAGTATTTGTATTTAAATTTGTTCGAATTTTCCAGGTCAAAAAAGCCGAATTTTCTAATACTGGAAGTCAATTCGTTATTAAAATATCAAGATATACTTCCTTGGACATTATTTCGTCCAAAATTTTTATTTCACCCACTCCCATTGTTGATATACAACCCCAAACCGTTACTGACAGTTTTCCAAACATTATGGTAGGTAGTACCGTGCTGTGTAGTGCTGTGAGAGGCTTACGCCAAACTCTCTGGGGTCCATCATGGTAGTAGAGCATCATTTTCGTCTCATCTGAGAAAATAATGTCATCCCAGTTCTCTGTGGGAAGTGATATGTGCTCGGTGGCAAATCGCAATCTTTTATCAACGTTTAGTGCTGATAACAGGGGTTTTTTCCTAAACACTCTTCAAGAATATTTGTGTTTTTGCAACACTTTTCGAACAGTTTCATGAGAAACTCTTAACCCGTAGTCTTTTTCCACTTGAAGAGCTAATCCTCTTGCACTGCTTTGCGGGCTATTATAAATAGTTTTAATAATTTTACGTTCAACTCGCTGTGTCACTTTTTTGCCTGCCTGTAGACCCTTTTAACTCGAGTTTTTCTTCATTTTCAGCACGGCTTATTATATTATATACAGTTACAATTTTGAGGAAGAACATATTGGCGATTTCTCCGGCTAACTTGCCTTTGTAGTGATTGAAATACAATAATCCAATAATATTTTTTTAAATTCGTTTTCCTGACATTTTTTTTATTCAAATCTGACATCACTTGTAGCACTGAAGACAATCACTTTATAACTAAATAATTCCTTACCCCTTTCACATTCCATACCATTTGCAAAAAAAACCCAAGTGAATGAAATTCGCGGAAAATAACTGCATTTTTTGTGGTTTTCATCAGTTATGCAAAGATTTTTTTGATACTTTTTAAATAGATTAGACATCTTTTGTTTTTGTAATGTGTGTGTTTATTTAATAACTGTAGGCGCCTAATAGTCGTAGACAAGTACAGTAATGGAATGGTATAAATTTTTTGCTTGCTTTTTTATTTGTTGTTGGAATTCTCGATCAAAGCTAAAATTTTAATTTTTTCTTCACTATGCTAAGATATTCCTGACAAACTGTATATGTATGTATAATTGGCGCGTATACCCTTTTTGGGTGTTTGGGTGGATGTTGTTCCGCAAACAGAAGGACCTACAGTTTTAAGCCGACTCCGAACGGCAGATATTTTTTTATGAGGAGCTTTTCCATGGCAGAAATACACTCGGAGGTTTACCATTGCCTGTCGAGGGGCGCCCGCTATTAGAAAAAACTTTTTCTTCATTTTGATCTTTCACCGAGATTCGAACCTACGTTCTCTCTGAAATCCGAATAGTAATCACGCACCAACCCATTCAGCTACGGCGGGCGTTGTGTTAGAATTAAGTTTAAATTTGTATCCGGTGATTTTTAGCTTCTTGAGAACTATCGATATCGATAAATATGGTTTGACAGCTGAGAAAGGCAAACTGTATTTACATTTCTGTTCAGTAAGGTTTGGACTGCGAACAACCATACTTTTGAAATTGTCAAGGAATTTATACATCTTGGCCTCGCTGTCACAACAACAAATGATGTCAGCTTGGAGATAAACCGACGAATCACGCCTGCTAATAGTAAGCAAATATGTAGCGGAGATCTCTCTCGCCTGACAAAACTAACACTCTACAAGACACTCATCTTACCCATGATACTCTATGGCTCTGAAGCATGGGTTGTGTTGCAGACTGATGCAGGCGCTCTTGAGGTAGTCGAGAGAAAGATAACTCGGAAAATCTTCCGCCCTCGTCGTGTTGGCGATAACTACTACCGCCGAATGAACCACGAGCTGTGTGAGCTCTACGCCGATGTGAGCATAGTTAAGCTCATCAATATTCAATGCTTGCGCTGGCTGCACCACGTCATGCGTATGGATGCAGAAGTTCCAGCAAAGAAAGTGTTCAGTTAGAGGATAACGACGTAGGGAAAGACCATGCCGCCGATGGAAGGACCATGTCGAAGGAACCCTCTCATCGCTTGGTGTAACAAATTGGAGAAGAGACGCCTGGCGCGACTTGTTGCAGTCGGCTTTAATTCGGTAACGGGTTGTGATCCTTGATCAGGCCATGTAAGTCAGTCAAATTTGTCAATGTGCCGCCAGCTGGTCTCGCCAATTTGAAAACGTGGATATGGCTGGCTGTTACGATATTTTTAATAATGGGCAACATTGCAGCGAATAGTTGGAAAGATTCGATAAAAAAATTCAAGAATTGTGGAATGCCAAGATAGAGACAGATATATTTTTGGGAGTTGAAAAATTTTAGTTAAGAGTTGAGTACTTAAAGAAGTGATTTTATTAAGATGCATTTCTATTGTCACATTTACTGGCTCGTTTAAACGTCCGTACAAGAATTAAAACTTATTCACTGTTTGGGGTAAACCTTTTCTAAACTTTGTCGAACGCTGTTATAAAGGGTGGTTAAGGGCCGGTGTTGAATTTGAATAAAATACAATTTTTTTAGGAAATTATTTTCATTTCTCTTTATTATGATAATACTGGTATAGCTCATTTACGTATAGAACAAAATATTGACCAAATGACCGCCGCGGCCTCGGCGGCGCACCTCCATCCGATGGTCCAAAATTTCGATGACGCTGAGGCATAATTGAGGTTCTATGCCGTTTATGTGCCGAATTATCTCATCCTTTAGCTCTTGAATTGTTGCTGGCTTATAGACGTACACCTTTTCTTTCACTCTTGGATTATCATTCGCCCAAATGTGCCAATTCTGTTTATTCACGAATCCTTTGAGGTGAAAATGTGCCTCATCACTGAAGATGAAGTGCGCGATATGCATTTTGATTTGAACGCCCGTTTTCATAATAAGCCTGAATAACTTTAACGCGTTGCTCAAATGTGTATTTTTCCATGGCTCTAATTGAGTTTGTCTGAAATTGAAAAATGTCAAATGAAATGCAAAAAAAAACTTGACGTTTAGGTGTGGTTCACATTCAACATCGGCCCTTGAAATTTAACCACCCTTTAGTTTGTTGAACCCTGCCGAATAATAGAATTAGTCCAAGTGTGAAAAATATCCATTCGTTGCTGCAACCAGTTATTCCTTTGAATAAAATCTATCTTCCCCCACTCATTTCTTCAAATTGAGAATCAAATAGTAGTCCGAGGTTGTCAAATCTGAATAATATTGGGATATGAAACTAGTTTGAACCCTATTTCCATTAATTTTGCAACCACAACTGCTGAGGTTGGTGCGTTGTCGTGACAGAAAACGAAAAATGGCTCAACTTCCTCGAATCAAACGAATCTGGCCGAAACTTGGTGTGTATGCCTCCAAGGGATGCCTAGATATACGCCAGTAGTGCCATCTCTCGGACTCGCACGAACTTTTCAAACGACCTTTGTAGGTCAATATCTGTGTAAAACATGTGCCATTTAGTAGATACACATAATTTTTCATGCAGCGGAAAATGGGAACTGATACAGGGTTTGATTGAAAAGTAATGAGCCTTCCCGCGCGGAGCGTCTGCCAAGCGATCAATCGAATCGGGTGGTGGGGCAAAATGATCGTTAAACCTTCCCCTTCCACTAGGAACCGGTCCCAATTCGCTGGCAACAGCGGTGCAGTCAACATTTTAAAAGTGTGTTAGGATTTTGCAGTGGCAAAAATGCAGCGATCGTTGGAGTAACGTTACTCGATCAAATTTTGCGTAAAGCTAAACAAAACGAGCACCGAAACCATTGGGCTATTCAAGGAGGCTTACGGGGACCAATCTCTGTCCAGTGCCCAGGTAAAACGGTGGCACAAGTCGTTCAAGGAAGGCCGGGAGGACGTCGAAGACGAACAGCGATCCGGAAGGCCTTCGAAGACGCAAACAGACGAAGATGGGAACCGGGTTCGTGAATTTTTGAACATTGACCGTCGTGCTAGTCTACGTGAGATCAGTGAAGAGTTAAATTTAACTTATTACAATTAGTTATTACCTCGTCAACAATTGGACCCTTCATCACGAGAATGCGCCAGCTCACACTGCCTTCCTCTGCACCTCTGCATTGGCCAAGATGGGGGTTCCGGTGCTTCCCCACCCTCCCTACAGCCCAAACCTGTCCCCTCCGGACTTCTTCTTGTTCCCGCGCCTGAAAAAAAAGCTTAAGGGGAGGCGTTTCGACCCCACCGAAGCGATCGGTGACAGCCGAATTGAACGCGATTCCGGCGGATGAGTTTAAAAAATGTTTCCTGCAGTGGAAGGACCGCTACCAGCGGTGTATTGTCGTTCAAGAGTCCTATTTTGAAGAATATTAGTTGTATAAGCCAAAAGATTTAATAAAATTGCTTAAAAAAAATAAGGCTCATTACTTTTCAATCAAACCCTGTACTGTTTTGACAGAGTAAACTCTGCGGTTTGCGTCGCCGAGTGGGCTGGTGCGTGACTACCGTTTGGAAGTGCACAGGTTCGAAGCAGTGTGCACGAAACACCAAACGATAGAAAAAGCTTTTGCTAAAAGCGGAGTCTTGTGAAGAAAATACAAAATTCACTGTACACAAAAGTTAATTACGAATGGATATTTTGAAGTTGTAGGAAAATCAGGTACAACAATCAATAAATTCAACAACCAGAAAAATATGATAAGTAAATATGTAAATAAAGAGCACGCATTAGGGAAATATGTAAAACAAAAAACGAACTAACACACACATGTACATAAATACATTCACTTATTAAAAAAATGGTTTACTCTTTTTTGATGTCGCCATATTTGGGTCGGCTCGAATTGATAGAAAACTACATACCAGTAGTGAGAGATATCTTAATTAAAACTCCAACAAGTGTAGAAAAAGCGATAACATAGATTTTGTTTTGTTTCTAACTGATATCTTAAATTTTTATTTAGATAAAGGGTGCTTTTTCAGAAGATCTATCAATTGAAGTAAAAAGTAATAGTGTGGGGAAATAAGATTTTTTTATTTATTAATCAACAAACACAATACAAAAAAGACCATATGCAAGAGTCTTATAAGAAACTTCTTAAAAGTGGACCTAGAGGAAGAAAAATAAGCATTAAATTGAGCGATCGCCCTCCTAGCAGCGGGAACAAGGAGCATTCATTCCATAAACAGTTTTAGCAAAACCCACAAAAAACAATTCATTCCAACGCAAATGCGTGAGGAAACATTAAAATTAATTTTATTAAGCTGATACGGAAGATCTATAGAGGCGGCACAAATATCAAAGACAAAACACATCGGCAACAGAGCGCGTCTACACTATAAGGACATGAGATTTATTAATAATCAACGAGAGCGATAAGACAGAATGGTATCAACAAATTTCATCGAGCACAAAGCAAAACGCACCAAAGCTCTCTGAACAAACTCTAATCTATTAATATACAAGTAGACTGCATGAAACGGTGTCCAAACAAAAGCTGCGTATTCTAACCTGAGCCGCACTTCGGACGAGTACAAAAGTTTGAGAGTACAGGGGTTGAAATTGAAATTTGAAAAGGTCAAGCGAAGGAGCACCAGGAGATTTGGTGGCTCCTAACACACTCAGGCTAAAAAGCCTATTGTATTTAAAGCTCTGGAAAGGGGGTAGATAGTCAAGGCGGGAAGGAGAAAAGTATCAGAGAAAGAGATAGGAAAGAATAGAGACAGAGATAGAGATAGTTAGTCCTGTGAGAATTTTCCAGATTCTTTGGCAAATCTGTTAATATCCTCCAGTTTTATAGAAAGAATATTACGCATTCTCACGACATCGGAACCCAATACTCGTAGTCGCGCTCTAGCAAAGGCAGGACACTCACAGAGAAAGTGCTCAGTGCTATCCGCCTCCTCCAAGCACGACAGGTACATTGAGTCCTCAATGATTCCAATGGTGGTAATATGCTGACCCCATGGGTTGTGTCCTCTAATAATAATATCGACCATCAACCGAACGTCTTTCCTTCCAGGCTTCAGTAGAAAGTTTGACAGTTTTTTGTTCGGACTTCTCACAAAACACTTTGCAGTTTCACAGCATTCTAGACCAAATCATCGCTCTTTATTTAAATTGCATACAACATCACTGATCCAATTCATGATTCCTGCCGAACTGATTCCGATTATTCGTTCTGGCCCTTGTGGGGGAACCGCTTGGCCTATTTATCGACAATTTCGTTTCCTTGAACACCGGAGTGCCCTGGAACCCATATACAATCTTTGAGGTTTGTTTTGCGTTCTCCAGGGCCTTCAGTACAGCCTGACTGTCACTGAAAACTCCAATCTGTTTCCCGCTCCATCTCCTCTCGATTATCCATTCGGCTACTTTCAGGATGGCAAAAACTTTCGTTTGGAAAACAGTTGCCATTTCCCCCATAGTATAGTGATACTTATTACTATCGTTTAAGTACCATCCGGCTCCAGACGCTATTTCGTTCTTGGAACCATCGGTAAAGAAAATATCCGTCAAACCTTTCTGCATGCATTCTGGATTGCCCTATTGCTCACACAATGGAAATTTGACATGAAATTTCCTTCCAAACGAAACTGTGGGTATCAGGTCGTCTTTAGGTGCCAAAAACAGTGGATACTGCTCAGATAGCAACTTAAAGACTTCGCACCAGGAACCATATTTATGGAGTCTAAACATTGCGCTGAAACAAGACTATGGTTGTTTTGTTCGGATTAACGGAAAGACCTTGTCTCATGCACCAGTCATCGATTTTGTCAAGAATCCTCTGCACTTTCGTGAAAAGCCTCCTTAGGGATTTATCCGATGTTAGCGCACAGACATCGTCCGCATATGCTTGGGCATGAAAACCGAGTTCCTACATCTCCGATAGTAGAGAGTCTACGACCAAGCACCACAGCAGTGGAGAAAGGACACCCCCTTGGTGTGATTGCATTAATTTGGTTGGAAAATCACAACCAGCGATTGTTCGTGAGCTCGAGTACCTTAAAATAAATAAAGATTTTGCTTATCGCACCATTACTCGTTACAGTGGGGCTGGTAGCATCGGGAAACGTCATGGAAGTGGTCATCAAAAGACTGAAACGTCACGTGAAATGGTTCAAAAAGAGAAGAATCGACTTGAGCGAAATCCCCGACGAAGTGCCAACCAAATGGCGAAAGAACTAAAAATATCTGACCGTAGCATCCGCCGCAAATACTGAAAAATGATCTCAAAGTCAAGCCTTACAAAATCAAAATGGCGCATGATCTCACACCAAAGCAGCAACAAGTCAGAATTGAAAGAGCGAAGGAGTTACTTCGTTTGGCCGAAAGCGGTCAATTTCCGAACATTGCGTTTTCTGAAACTGAAAAGCCATTGTCCGCTAGTGAGCCAAAATACCTGCAAATCACATACGGGCAGCTTGCGATTCGTTTCTGAACCGTCTCAAAGCAAAAGTCCTATGGAGCAAAAGTAAATTGATTCTGAATTTTGTACTATTTTCACACATTTTTTACTGTGAATTGAATGAAAGTAATTTTCCAAATTAAATTTATGGCCTTTTTAATTGGTTACACTTCGAGTGCCGGACACTGTAGTTAGTAATTGGCTTGCGACCAAGCTTTGCTTTATTTGCTAAATTTCCATAGGTTTCCTTCTTTTGTATTAAATTGTTAACGCTTTTTCGTGAAATTCGGCTAGCATATTGCCAGATCTTAAGCCGAAATACCATTCTTAAATTTAGTAACGATTTCCACCCGTATTTGAATACTCAGCTCCATTGTTTTAACCATTCAATAATTTAATTTTGAGAATAAATTGTTTTTCTCACTAATAATCCGACAGCAACACACAGGCCCTTATTATGAGCAACATTCGATCTTCGACTGTGAAATTGCGGATCGAACGGATTTTCATTTGGTATTATGGTACTCATTCGCTGAAGAATAGGACTATTGTGAATTTCGATCGCTTGACGCATTTACAATGGATAACTTTTTCTCAGCTGATACAGCAAATCAATATAAAAGAAAAAGCGATAGCATTGAAATTCTTTGTTAACAACATTTTTAAAAGTTAAAAAAAGTATTTTTTGTGAAAATGAGTACAACGGAGTTGTGGTTCGACGATTCATCGGACGATGAAAGATTAATGGAACTACATAGCTAGAAGTAGAAAACGGTTGAGGGACCCACCCAACCCCCTACAAATGGTTTCCACTGAGTAGAATTTTTAAAATGTGTTCACGTACTCAGTACTACAGAAATTTGCTTACCGATTTTTAAAGAACTTTAGATGATCTAAAGAGGCGTTTATGAACCTACTGTCCAGTACAGAAAACCAGTTGCAGCACGGCACCCGAGCCAAATCCATTCAAAATATTTAAAAGCTAGCAACAGTTCTGCGATTTGTGCTCAGGGATGGTACCAATTGAGCATTGGTAATGAAGGTATGCTAGGACTTGCTCAAACCACTGTGTCTGTTGTGCTATCGGAAGTAATAGATGTCCTGGAAAATTATATTTGTTAGGGCCTCCACCTGTTGCTCGGAAATCAGCTTTGTTTTGCAACATTTTTTCTTCCCTTTTGACTTCATGTCAGCCCATAGCTGCCAAGGGAAAATAAAAATGTATTTCTACAAACATCACAAAAAACCATTATTAACCAATCCATTTTACTGCCGTTCTAACCAGTGGTCCCAAGCGATTCAGCTCCGTTGTAAACTCCTCCTATTTTTTTGCTGCTTAAACTTTGGTGCATATCCCTTTTGCGAATTATGGGATCTCTTCCATTAATGCAACCCTTCTAATTGCTGTTTGGTACTCACGACTTTCGACCTGCGTAAAATTAACAAAATTAGTATATGTTTATACAATTTACAACTTACATTTTAACAAATTTTCCCACAATACGCTACACAGTCGAAATCTAAATTCGGTATACAATGAAAATTTCGACAGGGTTGCACCGCTCATAATACTAAATTGACATTCGATTTTCTTTCTTCGACAACCAGCGAATATCGAAGATCGAATCCAACTCATAATCATCATCATAAAGTAGCGATTACAGCTCAGGGTGAGCTTTAGCTTCATCCACAATCCTCTTCCAATCTGCACGGTTCATAACAACAGATATCCAGCTCCTAACTCGTAGCTTTTTCAGGTCGGCTGTGGCTTGGTCAAGCCAGGTTAACCTTGGACGTCCTTGGACCAACATCCAACTCATAATGGAGGCCATATAATCATAACTAGCACTTTTTTCAGTTTTGTGTAAATACTTTTAACCATGGCTATACATCTGTAAAACAAAAAGTACCTAGCAAAGCTAATTGATTTCTCCTTTCTACGAGCATTTCCCTTATTTATTAAACAACTTTTCTTATCATTCGTTCATTTAGTTAATTAGCAACTTTCCTGTTTGTGTTAATTCGTTGTGGGTGTTCCTTTCAACCAATCTTTAAAGATGATTTGCGCATTTTCATTTATAAATTAATTAAATCATTGGAAAAAAAATCCAAATACTAACGATGTTTTAATGCAGCGAACACGCACACTCGCACACACACAAATAGACTTGAAGCACTTGTGCGCCTGCGCAAAAGCGCATGTAAAGTCACCAACGCTCGAACTACTCAGAGTGCTTGTAGAGTAGTAGGACAACGCGCTTGAATGTGTGTGATGTGTATGAGTTCTCTGCGTACGTCTGAGCTACTTTTAATTTAAACTCCATGTGATGAGGCAATTTTTCATCGCCACTAAACGAATGCAGGAATTGCGGCGCATACGTGAAGCGAGCAACGCAAATATGTAAGTGTATGTATGAATGTTGTTGGAGGTGTGCGCTTGTCTGTCCGCTTATGAATTTTTGATAAACCTGTTCACAAATTAAATTTAGCTTCCAATGGTTGAAAAGTGCAAAGTAGTTAGTTTGTGAAGCAGACTGAAGTTACTTCAGCAGCCAGCCGCTGGCTGGGGAAACCTTAAATATGCGTGTGTGTATATGTGTGGGTGCTTACATACCTAGATGCCTTCACACTAGTCTTGTGCATTTTAACTTTTCCTACACGCCGCTCAAGCGAGTCAGTTATCCGTCCATTCATCCACACCTTCTCCACAACTGCCACCGACCATCAAAGGTTGCCTATCGCTCGGCTCGTCCGTCATTTAGCCGCTTGTTGGCTGGGTATATCAACAAATTGCGCAGTTTATTAAATTCATCGTGGTAATTCATCTTTGCTCATCAAGCTGATTTGCTGATCGCGACGATGAGATCACGGCGATGGCCAACAACAGATCGTCAGCTATGCTGATCATATTTAATGAGGTGAAAGCGGACAACTAACTGGTCTTTAGTCTTCTCTGTGGCTGATTGCGACTGGATGCGTTCTTAACTGTGGTTGTAGTAGTAGTGGTTGTGGTCGAAAGACCGCCAAAGACGTTAGGCACACAAATATTACAATGCAAAGTCCAACCCAGCTAACAAGAGGGAGACAGTTTGGTGTTGCGAAAAGTATATTAGCGCAAAACAAAGTGATGAGGTTCGATTTGTGCTCACGTGGGTCACGGCGAGTTCATGGGTTATGTAAAGCCTGCGAAATGCAGTCTGTGCACGTGTATGGGAACTAGAGACTAGGTGGACAGATCATATTAGTGGCGTTCCTCAGCTCTTTCCAGTTCTAGACCAGTTCGGGACAACTAGCAAGTACAGCACTCATGTTGTCTGAGTCCATTGTATTGCACTCGGGTTCCCTGAGTAGATCTTGTGGTGGCAAGGAGCCACATCAGTGCCAAAGACCTCAAACCTGATTCGAACGAAGGCCGAGCAGATGCACAGAAAGTGGTCCGTCGTCTCATCCTCGTCTCCACATGTTGGGCAGAGTGCAGTGTCTGAGATGCCTATCTCTTCCATGTGCTTCGCCCATAGAAAGTGGCCCATCATCAGTCCAACCAGCTTTCTACAATCCCTGCTGCTTAATGACAGGATGATCTGCGACAGTCCGCCGGGCATGGCAGGAACCATCAGTTTTGTACATCTGCAACTTTTCTCAGCTCGCCGAGCTTGCTTGTGGGTTGAACTAACTGGCTGCAGAGGGGAGTGACAGAGCACCAACATTGCTGATCCACAGTCGAAACTCACTTAGGTCTTCCGATCATTTTGACAGCAATTCAACTACCATTGTCGCTATTTGCGTTCTTTGATACACTAGATTTAGGTATTTCTTAGCCGCTTTTGTACTCGGTTAAAATTTGTATTTATTAGTTAAATAGGGACTCTGCCTAACAAGGCAAGTCTGGCAAGAATTTGATTCATCCGAACTAATGAAAATCCATTTATTTCAATAATTTTAACGATGTCCTCAATGTATAAGCATATCCATCTTCGTTGTCCAAAATGTCAAGATAAATATTAATGAAAGTTATTATTATCAGGTCATAGTGCCTTGCAGTCTCTAATGTAACCTATTGTCCTTGCTCGGCAGTCTATAATTGGAGGCTTCTAATAATTTGAACGTTTTCTCAGGCCGTTTGTTCCATATCACCAAAGGATTTAGGGTCACA
This sequence comes from Anastrepha ludens, assembly GCF_028408465.1. NCBI lineage: Eukaryota > Metazoa > Arthropoda > Insecta > Diptera > Tephritidae > Anastrepha > Anastrepha ludens. Next base: position 114,302,080 of record NC_071501.1, read on the forward strand.
CCACTTAAGTGTGTGAGCCTGTCCCTTTCGAGAGCTACACATTGGCATAGGAGATGTCCTGCTGCTTTATCGTTCAGTACGCAAAAACGGCAGACGCTTGTTTTTGCTAATTCCAGTTTTCTTACTTGATAAAGAAGAAAACAATGTCACATATAGGGAAATTTCGTAAGCCACTTCTATATAGATTTAGTAGACTTTTTGATGATCTTCTAGAAAGAAAGATAAATTGTTTTTCCTGCCTCTGCCCGGAATTCTTCATCCATTCATTCCTTGTCTTCCCACTTGACGACTTTCTTTATGTGGGTTTTGGAAAGCAGGCAAAAGAATTTAATTCCGTTAGGCAGTCTTCCAGCTTGCTGCCGTCATGACTTTAATGTACTGGTACCCAGCCTAGCAAGATGGCGTCATTTGCTCCAGTTTATTGATTATTATTATTAATATTTGCTGCTGTCGCGCGGATTAAAGGCGCATAGTGCCGAGATAAAAGATTATTATAGTCGATTATTCGCGTTTGCCTTTATAAGGGACCAGGTTTTTGTCGACTCCTAAAAACTCGTCAAAAAGGCTACGCCGCCTTTATCCTTTAGAATGTCTCTTGCAGCGATGCCCTTGAGGCTTCTAGTCTAACACCGTTCTGCTTATTTCGTTAGCTTGTTTGTGGATAATGTTTTCAATCTATCTCCATTTACGTTCCCATATTTCAATAGCAATGGGTTTTGTCTGCTTCTTGTGAGGAGTTGTTCGTTCGATCTCCAGTTGTCAGGCCACCTTATGAGCAGGATTGTTCTGCGACAAAGGTTAACAAATGATTGTGAGCTTTGTGTGGTAGATGCTGATACGAGCCAAGTTTCACAACCGTAGACAAGAACTGATTTTATATTCAAATTAAAAATCTTTACTTTTGTGCACTTTGCCAGTTGTTTTGAGTACCATATCTTTTTCAGGCTAACGAATGCCGCTTTGCCTTTTTTAATTTTTGCACTTATAACAGTCATCGTTCTGCCATCTGGTGGCTTCCTAGGTAGGTAAATCTGACAGTAAAGAGTTCTTCAACGTGTTTATATATTTTTACTTGGGACCGCAGTGCACATACGCCGGCTACCTGGCTGAGTGGCAAAATGCAGATGCGCTTCAAAATTGTACCTCTTCAAAGGCACAAATTTCTATCTGCCACAAATTTCTATGCCATTAATTTTAGCTTGAAAGACTGTTGGATAATCGCATATTGGCCTCGAGCTTTTCAAGTTCGGCCCAAAGACACTCACGTCAGTCCTAACCTCCGCTTGTGCACCACATTACCGAGTCAGGTTCAATAAATGAATTACCTGCCTCCCTGATCGGACCCTTAATCTAAAATAGATATCATGAAATTTCTAGTCATGTTTAAGGTACAAATTATTGCAATATGCATTCGATCTAGAAGGGCCTTGCCTTATATAAAGAAATCTGTTTTTTAATAAACAATTAGAAAGAACACTGAAATCATTCAATTCTTTGCTTTGAAACTTTTCTCTCTTATTTAAAGGGAAATATTTTATATATTTGCATAATCACTGCAATTCTCAACGGGCTTACTAAACCTTAGATATTGACCTAGTGCACCTACAAATTCTACTTTTGCTCCTTCCGAAGGAGGATGGTTCCATATGTAGAAGTCCACGCAAGTGGGGAAAGTTACTGATTCATTTCCATTCACTTGGGAGTGGCCAGGACGATTCTTCTGCATATGGTTCTAGCAGCTCACAACTCCCGGGATTAGCCCAAGTATCCTCTGGGTACCTTCCGAACACCCGTTCGGGAGTGTGCTAACGTGAGAAGGTGAAACATTCCAGGATAGCTGGTTGGGCGCTGGGTTTGGGACCCGCCACTTGATATCGACATCATCGGCTTTAACAACAGCGCTGTTAGTTCTAACTTCTCCAAACGGGATAAAGAAGCAAAGCGAATGGGTCTAGTGGTGAACGAGGACAAAACGAAGTACCTCCTGTCATCAAACAATCAGTCGGCGCACACGCGTATCGGCACCCACGTCACTGTTGACAGTTATGATTTCGAAGTTGCAAAAGACTTCGTATACTTAGGAACCAACATTAACGACGATAAGAATGTCAGCCTGGAAATTCATCGTAGAATCTCTCTTGCCAACAAGTGCTGCTTTGAACTAAGTAGGCAATTGAGTAGTAAAGTCCTCTCTCGACGAACAAAACTAACACTCTACAAGACTCTCATCATGCCCGTCCTAACGTATGGCGCAGAAGCTTGGACGATGACAACATCCGATGAAGCGACGCTTGGACTGTTTGAGAGAAAGATTCTGCGCAAGATTTTTGGACCTTTGCACGTTGGCAATGGCGAATATCGCAGACGATGGAACGATGAGCTGTATGAGCTTTACGACGACATAGACATAGCGCAGCGAATAAAGCTCCAGCGGCTACGATGGCTGGATCATGTCGTCCGAATGGATACAAACGCACCAGCTGGTGGTAGCAGAGGAAGAGGAAGGCCTCCTCTGCGTTGGAAAGATCAGGTGGAGAAGGACTTGGCTTCACTTGGTGTGTCCAATTGGCGCCGGTTAGCACGAGAAAGAAACGACTGGCGCGCTTTGTTCAACTCGGCCAAAATCGCGTAAGCGGCCATCGCGCCAATTAAGAAGAAAAAGGATTTCATGGGCAAGGCAGTGAACTGCTTATACTTTTTTCCTTGTTCAGTCCTCGCGGGAGCATAGGGCTTCGACAAGACTTGTCTTGCGTTGGTTTCGTTAATCTATTTGAGCTGCTTACATACAATAATATTATTTTTAAAGCAGAATTCTAAAAATTTCTGAACCAACGAATCCCAATACACAAACCGAGTTTTGCCAAAAATTTTCAGCCAGTAATATTTTACACCTACCTTGGGTCTTCTGGTAACTAAATCTCAATTGTTTGTTGGGCTTCAATACACACAGCTATGTACGTATGTAAATATTTTACGACCATGCGTTGTGCAGAAGCCAGTTTTTTGCCGGTTAATGAAATTTATTGCCCTCACAGCGTTTAAAATACGAGCAAAAGTTCTGCTGTTTGTAGCTGCTCCAAAGCGTGGAATAAAGTACTTACTTAGGACCGCCGGTAAGTCCATCAGCATTGGATGCATGTCACGCATATCACACCGTCGCTGCTCATCGCTTGTCCTTCCTATTGCCTATCTCGCTCTTTGCCACTGCAACACACGACACTCACCTACACACCTGAATGTGCCCACGGAAATAACGGGTGCTTTTTTTCACTCAATTCACGATACACTCGCTTTTAGCTCAGTAAAGGGCTCCTTTTTTTGGGAAACGCTAATTCATTGGCCCATGTTGATAACCTACATACAGTAGATACGCTTAAGGTTCAGAAAGCAAACAGAGGCCGATTCTGCTAGAAGAACTGATAAAAAATTAAATCGGTCGGTTGCACTTCATGTGCTTGAAATTAATTATTGGGGGTTTTCAATAGGGGCATAACATTGCAGAGGACCCTGTGACGTGGTAGTCGAAGTTGCTCACGCAATCTTGGTTTCACCAAAGTTAGTGACCAATCCTGGTAAATCTAAATATCATTCTTAAGTGTAAGTCACCGAGGATATGGCAACAGAATTCTGCCCGCTCATTTCACACGTACTCACACACTCGTGCAATCAGTCATTGTATACGGGCAACGAAGTAACGTGACCGTGGACTCCATTGAGTTTTTTCGTATATCACCAAAACAATCTCAGTTTGTTCTTAAACAAACCGCTGTTATGACCCCGGTTACTTCAGCCCATCAGCTCATTCTTTCAAATTCGTTGAGAGCCGGTTAATGGTCAGGATGGAGAGAGTCATGAGGTAGTGCCTATCGGAGTACCGTTACTTTGCTCTCAGCGAATTTGGCAATGTTAACTGATTTTCATGACTTCGCGCTAGGGCAATTGGTGATCAGGGTGACCAGATAAATAACTTGATTTAGTTTTTGTTTTTTGTTATTTACCCTCGGCGTTTTTGTTCTTGCTTTCCTAAATTTTTTTAAACTCTTTTAAGTAAAATGTAATTTTTTTTAATTAGTTCAGTAATTCACTCAGTTCTATTTAGCTTTACTTTCTTTTTATCATCTGGTCACATTGTCAGCGATTCCGATTATTGTTGGTGTTGGTGACTATTTGTGTGTGTCACATCTCTTCACTTTATTAAAATTTGTTTCCTAGCTCGTTCTTTTTCCTCTCTTTCAAGCAGTTAATTTTCTGGCAACTGCAGTATTGCCCAGTTTTGGATATAGAAAAGCACTGAAATGCACATTTAAAGAATAAAAAATACGAATTTTTTTTTTAACTTATTAAAAAACTTTGTATGCGTGACAAATTGTCTTTACTGTGTGCGTTTTTTTAAATAAATGTGTTAAGGTTATGCACCATAGACTGCTTTGGAAAACAGAGCTTTAAAAATTCATCCTTGTATTGAAAACTTATTTCTTCTATACCTATGTTGAATTTCTTTAAAAAAGGCCGAAAAAAACTTGTTTGCTATATTTGACGTTATGTAACAAAACAAGGTACTCCTTTTTCAAAAAGCTCATTGTGGTGTCTTCAGTATTATCTGGCATTTTTTTATACTTTGAATACACCTATACGACTTTAGTTCGCATTCAGTAATTACAAAGGCTTTTAAAAAAATTATAAAAAGATTTTGAAGGTTAAAAAGAGTTGAGAGTAGAAGATCCAATATTTTTGTATAACCTTAAAAGGAGCAAAAAATGAGGTTTGCTCTTTCAGAACATACATTTTTTTAAGCATCAACAAGTGTTCAAAACACTGAAAACTTCCCAGCATATAGGGCGGGACGATTTAAAAATCGCTCATTGCTCTGTGAAAATCGTATTCTAGGGATCAAAATAAGAAACTTTGCCGAAGGAGTCATACTTCTAAAACGAATTCTGATGTCCCCCAATTTAGGTCGAACGAAAAATCCCACTTTGACCCATTTAGAGTGTTCCAATCGAGTCCAAATGTATGACCGACCCCCACTAACTTTGGACCGCCGATCCACCCATGCCAGTGGCACACCCCCTGGAACTCCCCTGGGGGGTTCCCCATACAATCATTTCAAAATATCACCATTTTTGGCCTTTACATGAAAAAATCAGCTAAATGGCTATGTTTTTTCTTTATTTTTATTTATTTATAATAATATTTATTATTTATTTATAATAATACCTATTTTTTCTCTTAAGAAATTTATTTAGTCAAAACATATGTAAATAAAAAAATTAATTTAAGTGAGTTATAGAAAAGAAACTAAAAAGTACGACCCAAATTGGGGGACATCAGAATTCGTTTTAGAGGTATGGTTCCTTCGGCAAAGTTTCTTATTTTGGTCCCTAGAATATGATTTTCACAGAGCAATGGGCGACTTTTTGCCTCCCCACAAATCGATCCGGCCTAATATATATATATATAATTGGCGCGTACACCCTTTTTTGGGTGCTTGGTGTTGTTCTACAAATGGAGGAACCTACAGTTTCAAGCCGACTCCGAACGGCAGATATTTTTTTATGAGGAGCTTTTTCATGGCAGAAATACACTCGGAGGTTTGCCATTGCCTGTCGAGGGGCGACCACTATTAGAAAAATCTTTTTCTTCATTTTGGTATTTCATCAAGATTCGAACCGACGTTCTTGCATTCCATAATTTCTGAGAAAATTCTGCATCTCTAGAAATAACCACCCGTTACACGCAACTTAAATGAATACCTTCACTGACGCCTTTGTGCCACTCTCTGGCGACCCCGCGCTCTTTTTTGCTCTTTCGTTCTACCACACGCTTTCATGCATTCCATTTTCGGCCAGCCTTCCCGAGCGTGTATTAAATTTACATTCATTATGTTGTAATTAATCTTTCTTCGTATGCCGGCTTCGTCTCCACATGACTTAGCCGAGTATCGTTTTATGCTACCGTCGGTTGAGGCAACTGCCTTCACGACTTTGAATCTGTACGTGAAAAAAGTAGGAAATTTATCTGCTATTTTTTAACTAATTACAAAGCGTAATTGATTTTCAGCAAAAGTCTAAACTCCATTTTCCTGCGCCCGAAACACCACTCCGTTGCGCCAAAGAGGTGCATACCCGTAGTACTTTTGCGCCTGCGCCAACGTCGCCTACTTCTAATACTTTGTAGGTCGTTATGTGGAAAAAAGCGGTGTATTCTAAACAAACCACTACACCAGCATTTTCTTACGAACATAAATTGAGACCATATTGGTAAATATTTGTTTTTCTTCATGCCGTGATGGTATGCAGCGCCAATAGATTGAAATTTATTATAATTGGCAAAGTGATATTTTATAAATGACTTCCAGCATGAGCTGCTGCGGGAGAAGCAGCTAGCACTGGCCGCCAACTGTCTGTTTAAATTACATATGCACATACATACTTACATGCATATATTTTTCGCTTTTTATATGTTTCGTTATGCTGATGAATCATAAACGTTTGTTAATAAGCATTCAATGGCGCTGGAAAATTTACTTCTGCAACAGTTTAAGACAAATTAAGCTTAGCTTCACGGAGCTTAATTACTACTGTACTTATTTGTAGTTGGTTTTTGTTTGAATTGTAAAGCAAACAGTCGTTTGTAGTTGGAATATCTGTTTGAAAGGTTTATTAGATACTCGCATACACACACAATCCACACGAGAAGGTATTTCCAGTAATTAAAGTAGGCGTATGAAAGTTCAGAACGGCCGCTATTGTGCGGAGCGCCAGTCAAAGTAATGCTGCGGCATTTAATTTAAAGAGAGGAGAGGCAGTGGCAATGGTGGTCGATCTAAGCTGCTGAGGGAGGTCGTGATTTTATGTATTTGTACATTTGGGCTCTTTGACTGAAATTTTAGAAGCTGGAATGGAAAAGCGTACATCCTATGAACAATTAAAAATAGTTTTATGTCAGCCTATTCTGTAACTCGATTCGAAATTCTGTTACCGATGTCGTCAAGGGTATTATGAAGCTCAAGTCTACAACGAAAACAGATTCGGATGGCCTTTCGGGCATTTTGCTGAAAAACTGCTTAAGTCTCGCTGAGCCTCTTACAATTATATTTAATAAATCGTTATCCTCCGGTATCTTTGTTGACGACTGGAAATTTACTTCCGTTACGCCTATATTTAAGAGTGGAAATAAAAACGATGTTAGCAATTACAGACCGATTTCGAAGCTTTCGTCTGTCTCAAAACTTTTTGAGATAACAGTAAATGATAAGTTATATTTTGCTGTCAAAGGCCTAATATCTACCAACCAGCATGGTTTCGTTGCAAGTCGCTCCACTGTCACTAATTTATCTATTTTCAATGGTTACTGCATTTCAGCCTTCCAGAACAGATCCTAAGTTGATACAATTTATACAGACTTCTCTAAAGCGTTTGACAAAGTATCGCACCGAATACTCTTGTCGAAGCTTGCATCATTGGGTATACACTCCACGTTTTTGTCGTGGATCAAATCATATTTGTCCAACAGGCACTGCGTTGTAGCCGTTGATAATACGACATCTCGTGCATTTATTGCGTCCTCTGGTGTCCCACAGGGAAGTATTCTAGGACCCCTTCTCTTCATACTTTTTATTAACGATATTGGTTCTTGCTTTTCGTTTGCAGAACACTTGTTGTATGCTGATGATCTAAAAATATTTGCGGTGATTAACAGTCTTAGTGACTCTGAAAAGTTGCAAGCTGACTTGCACAATGTTCGGAATTGGTGCTATTTAAACCGTTTGTCACTAAATATTAGCAAATGCTTTCACGTAAAATATGCTAAATCAAACAATACTTTGCATACTTCGTATAGTATTGCTGGCTTCCCTTTGCAATCCGTTGAGGAAATTAAAGACTTAGGCGTTATTTTCGACTCTAAGCTGAATTTCACCAGCCATGTTAACCACGTCATAAGACGATCATATGCGATGCTAGCATTCGTACGCCGAAATTGTTCTGCATTTACTAACCCATACACTCTCAAAACATTGTATTGTGCTTTTGTTAGATCAAGATTAGAGTATGCCGCTATTATTTGGAGACCGTACCAAATAGGACTGTCTAATCGGATTGAGAGAGTTCAGAAAGTATTTCTTCGTTTTGCGCTCCGATCTTTAAACTTTTCTGAACCTGTACCATCGTACCGCTCTCGATGTTTATTGATTGACTTAAAACCTCTTGATAGCAGACGATCTATTCTATCGTGCTCATTTATTATTCGTATCATTTCTGGATCTATTGATTGTCCTTCTCTTTTAAGTAAAATTCAATTTAATATACCCAATATGAGGCTCCGACAGTACGAAACCTTTAAAATTGGCTTCTCGAGAACCAACTATGGGGTGAATGCTCCGATTCCTAGGGCATGTTCAGATTTAAATATGTTTTTCAATTCTTCTGGTGCTGATTTTACGTGGCCGTATGGGATCTTAGTCAATCATCTTAAATCGTTCTTTTCTTAGTAACTACTAAACTATTGTACATTAGCTTAATATAGTCTGTAAGAATGTATCCATTTAAAGACAATAAATAAATAAATAAATAAAAATAAATAAATAAAATGGATTATATTCGCATTCATTGGGTTTATGAAAGTATTCTAAAATTGTTTCGGGTCGAGTTATTTAGTACTATCACAAGAAATCTTAGAATACGAGTGTCTACCACGAATACGAAAACCCACGCTGCCAAATTCAAATGTCAAATAAATAAAATTAAAATATTTCTACAATAGTTTGTTCAATATAAACAAGAAAATTGTGCATTTCTTCAAGGGGTTATATACAGTTAGAAGGCCGAAAAAAGCGAATATTCCAGAATTTTTTCTGAGAAAACTTTTAAATTGATTGATCTAAAAATTTGAACACATATTATTTCATCTTTTAACTGTATTTTAAGTTTTAGTACTAGTAGTAGTAGTTTTAGTACTACAGATGATCTCCGGGAGCTCCTTTCAAAAAAGACGTTTTGCGGTGACCACTGTGTCTCTGAACTGGATCCTTTGAAATTAAAAAACCAAACAGATTTCGTCAAAGTAATGTTAAATCTAGTAATTAATCGAAGGAGAAGTAAAATACATTATTTGAACAAAATGGTTTCTCAAAGCAAAAAAAAAACAAAATCGATTTTTGACCGAAATTTCTGCCTTTGATTTTTTATAAAAAAAAAAGAGGTTGTCTGTAAAGTCGGTTTACTGACGATAGTTTAACGTGATAACGTCATAAGAAAATACTGATTGAATGCTTGCATTTTTCAAAAGAAAATTTTAATTTTATTTGTTTGATAGATATTTTGTATGGATATAGAGGAGGAGGTAAATGGAATTGCAATGGAATAGGTCAAGAGACATTTACACAAACGTGAAAAATGACGAAACATTTATCAAATTCATGTAAGATATCTTCAATTTCGATTGTGCATCAGACGTTAATAAGTCAACAACACTAAGAGGCACCATCATCGATTTGCCTTTTTCACTTTACACTCGAAACACTCCCTTTCATTTCCTACTTTTTCTATCATCGTCCTATTCTCAACAGAGAAATGGTTCATTACCATGCACACAGGAAGAAGGCATATGCAAATACAAGTATGTGAATTTATATACCTACATATGCGCATATACATACATGTATATGCTCACTCAAGTAGGACAGAGCCAGATGTCGAACGTTGCCGAACGCGGGGCCGATTGTGCTCTGTGTCGTTCGTTCCGCGCTCTCGCTTGCAGTTCAAGCACATTAGCTTGCATTTGCTTGCGTACGGAATACATAGATTCGTATATTTGATATGTCCATATGACTTGTATGCATCTTTACATATAGATTTGTTCTTTTTGAAAATTGCGCGAAATTGTATATGTATATGCATGTTTATATACATATATTAGTATACAACATATCTTATAAGGTATATGGTAAATATTACCATACATTTTTTCCTTCATATATAATAAAAAAATTAATAATAATTACATTAAAACAACAGGTATTATTAACAAACTTGGTTTTATTTTAAATTCTTCAAGTAAATCAAATTAATAATAATCAATAAGAAGGCATATGCAAATACAAATACGTGAATTTATATATGTACATATGCGCATATACATACATATATACGCTCACTTAAGTATGAGAGAGCAAGTGGTCGAACGTTGCCGTTCGTTTGCTTTGTTCTTTCCGCGCTTTCGCTTGCAGTTCATTCAAGGTAACGACAATGAACAAGGTAACGACGAATGAGCAAAGTAACGACGAATGATCAAGGTAACGACAAATGAGCAAGGTAACACTAATGAGCAAGGTAACGACACATTTTTTCGTGCGCGCAGCCGGCTAAATCGAATTATAAGACGTTATCACGTCAAAAACAAAATATTTATCGGTGAGAAATATTATATTTAAGAAGCTCGTGTTCCATTCCGGCTTCCAACAGCATGGATAACAACAACAGTCAGTATGATGACTTCTTTTTCCATTTCATTGAAATGATGCTGCCTATTTCGGTCACCGCCGATGCCAATGCTGAGTACGAATTAAACTTTGCAATGGGATAAAGCCGTCAGTGAAGGTTTGTGATACGGAATTTTTTTTCTTCTATAGTCCAGCAATAATCTTTATAGATTACTCTAAACTTGATGGAAAAGTCTCCTCGGGTAGCCTCGTAAAAGTCCTCACTGAATTACTGTAGTGTTTTTCAAGTTGAACCCAGCGCAATAAAAGAAGTTGCGATGTAACTGAAAAACTTGAAAATTGGCTTAAAGAAAGCTTTCCGAGAAGACAAACAAAATATGAGCTGGCATCTGCGATGGTAAGTCATATATGGGCTAAATTCGATTAAGGAAAGAAAACTGATTGATGCGCTCAACCGTTAACTGTCTAATGTGAACATATGACTGTTGAATACATTTTCCAGCAAGCAATTTTTGGCATCCAACATTCATGAAATTATTCACTTTATTAAATAAGCAAATTGGATATACTTTAGAAAGACGATACGGCTTTAACTTATCGTAACGAGGTGACGTGTTGCTCCTACCTGGACATTATTTATAACAGTCACTACAAAATTACGTATGTCGAATGTTGAAAAAGTATGATATACTCGTATGTAGAGGCATTAAAGAAAACAGTTTGGGCCAACAACTCATCATAATCTTAAGCTCAGTACGCCTAGCCAGGTATCTACAGCTGTTCGGCAGATAGAATTGCAGCAGCCCTAGTACGGTTGACTGGCCAGCTTTCATTGAATGTGGTCGGCATTCATGACAACTCAATTTCCTCCGGCTTCCTTGAAAAGATGGTACGAGGGAAGGTTTTTTGAGTCGTACTATTGGGTTGGCAACTAAGTAATTGCAACAATTTTTTACAATTACAATTACAATTTTGTCATGAAACTAAATCACTTTAGTCTGTAATGTAATGGCCATTTTGATCAATGACCTTTTGCCATCTTTCAGGCAGCATCATAATTCCACGCTCATAAAACTTCTACTTTTTATTAGCAAAAAACTGAATCAGGTACGATTTGACATCATCAGCATTATTGAAATTTTTAGCATTCAAGGAGTTTTGTAAAGATTTGTCAATTCGGGATGCTTGTCTTGAACTGCATTTGTAAATTTCGTTAACTACAGGCATCAACGTCAAAATTGTTCTAATGACAGTTCAATATATAGTATTGTTTATAAGCCATCAAATGCATTTGCGTCTCAGTTTTGTTGATTTTTTTTTTCTGGGATGGAATTCAAACGTAATAGTGTGATTGCGTTATATTTGGCTGGAAAATCACAACCAGCCATTGTTCGTGAGCTCAGTCACCTCAAAGTGAAAAATGTTTGTGTATCGCACTATAAAACGTTACAATGATACTGGTCGCAAATCCGATGGACTATTCCATCTCGTCCATTTTGGAGAGCAAGTTGAGGACTAAAATATATGGCACATATATGGATGCGCTGAAAAAAGGGATTATACGAGAATGGGCCAAATTCGTGCAACATGCAACTCATTTTTTGACCGTTTGAAGGCTATAGTCAAGGCAAAAGGTGGTCATATCGAGCTAAAGTGAATATGTGTTGAAATTGGAATCATTTTTGAACAATTTTGTCTTTGAAATCAATAAAAACTAATTTCACACAAAAAAGTTATGGTGTTTTCAATAGGTAACACTTCATATCGTTCACCCTGTATTAATGTAGATATCGGAATTGATCGTTCGTTTGAGTGGTAGGAGTTCAAAGTAGACAATTCATTTGTCATCCCACAAAACCTTCTTTTGATGAATATCAGCTTCTGATGTTGTAAGCAACCAATTTTTCATTGCCAGTTATCAATCGTTTTAAAAATGGATCAATTTTCATTACGTTTCTTTAGCCAATCACAGCTGTTAATGTGTTGCGTTAAATGCGTTTCTTTCAGTTCGTGAGGAGCCCATCTATCGAGTTTTTGGACATAGCGAAGTTGTTTTTAATGATTTTCAATGCATGTATGTAATACATTAAGCTTCTCTGCAATCTCACGTGTTGTACTGTGACGATCCCAATCGATTATTGCTTTGATTAGGGCGTTATCAACTTCAACTGGACGACCAGAGCGTTTTTCATCTTTGAGTGAAAAATCTCCAGAACGAAATTTGGCAAACCAATTTTGACACTGCCGTTCTCTTAAGGCTTCGCCACCATAAACAGCTCATAACTTTTTACGAGCTTGCGATGCGGTTTTCCCAAATGCAAAATATGACGAAAATGTTCCTTTTGATTTTCTATTTTTCAACGAATGCCAAACGAAACAACTTTTTTTACTGATTGGCAGCTGAATTGCCAACTATCAAATAATAAAATGTGTTTTACATTTATACTACGTCTGCAAACCTAAAAATTCAACCGGAGCCATCTATGATCCGCAATTACTTAGTTGCCAATCCAATACTTTCCCTACACTCGTGATTTGGAAAGTAAATGTTAAGCCACATAGTGGCTCTACAATGTACGAGAAGCTAATAAAAATATGAAATTCATGCAATGAAGGATCCATAGCTTAAATGCTATTTATAAAAGCCTTCTAAATAATTGAATTAGTTTTATATAAAATTGCACATTAGTAATTAGCGATGATTAGTCTCAGCACTAAAATTTCGTAAAATTTACAAAATCACTTTTAATACCAACAATTAAGTATTTTTGAAATTTTAACCAAAAATTATTGGCATTTGATAAATAGACCGTAAACTTTTTGCCGCCTCATATTTTTTATTTTCGTAAATTTTAATGAAAATTTCGAGTAAATGCAATTAAAACTTGCATATAAAATTAAAAATAGAGTGAAGTTTAACCGAACTGCTGATGCATAAAATTTGATTTGCCGATTGCGCCACAATTTCTGTATGTTTTCGTTGTCAATTAAATTTCAAATAATTACAATACTTTTTGTAGAATTTATACAACAATTATAACATATAAAGGGTGATTAGATTGGAGGTACTTTATGCAATATGATTTTTGAACAGATCACGCGTGACTACTGTCAAACTAATAGGACTATGAATAAGTTCATGCGGTTTTTTTTCGAAATTTGAAACTTTATTGACGTAAAATGGTTACAAATTTAATATTCAAAATATTGTCCATCGCTTACTACTACTTTTTCCCATCTTTCTGGCAATTCACGGATTCCCTTTGTGAAAAATTCGGTCGGTTTTGCCGCAATCCACGAATCGATCCATTTTTTGACTTCATCGTAATTACGGAAGTGCTGGTCAGCCAGGCCATGTTGCATCGATCGGAAGAGATAGTAATCGGATGGCGCAAGGTCTGGACTATACAGCGGGTGGGGTAGGACATCCCATTTGAGCGTTTCTAAGTATGTTTTGACCACTTGTGCAACATGTGGCCGAGCATTGTCATGTTGCAAAATAACTTTGTCGTGTCTATCGGCGTATTGCGGCCGTTTTTCTCGCAGTGCTCGGCTCAAACGCATCAATTGTCGTCGGTAGACATCCCCCGTAATCGTTTCATTCGGTTTCAGTAGCTCATAATACACAACACCCAGCTGGTCCCACCAGATACACAGCATAACCTTCAGGTCATGAATATTCTGCGCCGACGTCGATGTTGAAGCATGGCCAGGGTATCCATACGTTGCCCGACGTTTTGGATTGTCGTAATGGACCCACTTTTCATCGCCAGTCACAATTCGATGCAAAAAACCCTTTCTTTTGTGCCGTTGAAGCAGTTGTTCGCATGCCATAAAACGGCGTTCAACGTCTCTTGGCTTCAATTCATACGGCACCCAATGGCCTACCTTTCGGATCATTCCCATGGCTTTTAAACGTTTGGAAATGGTTGATTGATCAACTCCCAAAGTTTTTGCAACCTCTTCTTGCGTTTGAGCCGGATCTTGATCGAGCAATTCCTCCAATTCGGTATCCATGAACTTTGGCGGCGCACCCTCGCGTTCTTCGTCTTCCAAGCCAAAATCACCACTTTTAAAGCGTGCAAACCACTTCTGGCACGTTCGCTCAGATAGAGCATGCTCACCATAAACTTCCACCAAGATACGATGACTTTCGGCTGCTTTTTTCTTCATATTAAAATAATGAAGAAGAATTCCCCGCAAAAACACATTATTTGGCACGAAATTCGACATTTTCAAGTGTGGTAAAAATATTGTTGTTTACGCTTCAAATAAAAAACTTATACTGACGTTTGTGCCTTACGACAGTAGCTCTCCAATGAATGTTTGGAAATGTGGATCGATGGAATAATAATCAAGTTACGCCATCTGTTGTAAAACCGCACGAACTTATAAATAGACCTATTAAATACATACTTTTTTTAAGTACTCATTGAAATTTCCTCATAGAAAGACATTTACAAATCGTAATTGATTACGAAAATCGACACTCTGTGAAAAGTGTTCATCGTGCGCTCAGGCCAACTTATAGTGTTCAGCGATGAGGCCCATTTCTGGCTTGATGGCTACGTCTATAAGTAAAATTACCGTATTTCGGTTGAAGAGCAACACGAAGCCTTTCAAGAACAGCCATTACATCCACTGATATTTTTACATTGACAACAGTTTTGAGCGGCCTATGGGCTGGAGAAATCATCCCCGCATATTTCTTCAAAGACGGAGCTGGCGCCAATGTGACAGTGAATGATGAACGCTATTGCACCATGATAAACGACTTTTTGATGCCGGAAGTTGAAGCTCGTGATCTCCACAACATTTCGCTCAAAAAATCCAACAAGACGGCCCTCCTTGCCATACAACCAGATAGCCCGTGAAGCAATGGTGAACAATTTATCTCTCTCTCTCTCTCTCTCTCATCTTGGACTAGTAGATTGGCCACCAAGATCGTGTAATATCCCACATTTGGACTTTTATTTGTAGGGATATGTAGAGTCTAAATGTTTTGTGCATAAACCAGCTTCGATTTTCGATTGGGACATAGGAAGCCGACATTACTGAAGTTATTTACGAGATACCGCTTGAAATCCTCCAGGGAGCCATTCAAAATTTGTGTTTACGGTTGGCCGAATTACGGCGCAGTTGCGGTCAATATTTGAAAGGGATTATCTTTAAACAATAAATGCCATGAATGGTTCGACACAAAAATAATAAAAAATGCCCAGTCAATTTGAGTTTTCGTTGTTTCAATGCAAAATCCGATACCTCTAAATTCATCACCCTATACAATAAAGTGTAATATAATTTTAATTCATTTGATTTACTTTCAGTTAATTTTTTTAATTTAAATTTTTTAACTTACTTTTTTATTTTATTTTATTTTAGTTGGTTGGTTGGTTGGTTTAAGGGTGATCCCGCAGCGGAGTGCCACATAGACCGCAAGTTCGGTCCGTTGTGTTGTCCTAGAGCTCATTATCTTGTATGATTTCCCCACTTAACCGAGATTTTTATTATAGATTTTGGTCAAAGATATTAATTCGTTTCGAGAATTTGATGAGAGATTCGATTTTCAGGTCCGAGAGTACTGAAAGATTGTCGATTGTTGGAGAGCCTAGAAGAGCGAGTCGACTTCTGGCTAGACCGGGACAACTGCACAGCAAATGCTTGCTCGATACTTCCTCATCTTCGTCCTCGCAGTATCTGCACAGGTCGTTTTGAGGAACCCCGATCCGACGTACGTGAGTGCCCAAAAGGCAGTGGCCGATGAGAAGAGATATTATATGCCTTAGTTCGTGTTTCGAAAGACTTATAAGGGTTTTTGTCTGTTTCAGATTGTAGGATGGCCAGATTTGTCTGAACGTAACGCAAGTAGTTTCCACTCGCCACCTTATTTTAGTTAATTTTACTTTACTTTATTTTACTTTGATTTATTTCATTTTATTTTTTATTTTACTTCATTTATTTCATTGTAATATTTTTTTATTTTATTCTATGTTATTTTAAGTTTTTATTGTATTTAATTATGTTATTTTTCTTTATTTTATCTTATTTGAGTTTAATTTTTCATTTTGCCTTATTTTACCTTATTTTATTGTATTCTATTTCATTTTTTTTAGTATTTTTTTTATGTTTTTAGTTATTATTTTTTTTAATTTTATTTAATTTAATTTAATTTAATTTAATTTAATTTTATTTATTTTTTATTGCGTCCCAAGAAAGGAGTGATTTACATTAATTGGCGACAGCTTTGCTGCAAGCCAATAATTTATAACAGGTACAAAGATTACAATTAAATTAATGTCTATAAATATTATATAAAATAGTTAACAATTTTACAAACAAGAAAAACGTTTACTGTAAAAAGTTTCGGACTATATGACAAGAATTGAGTAAAGCTGCTTTCTGCATTTCGAAAATTAAATATTATGGGAGTTGAAAGGTTTTTACGTTGTCTGCTAAGTTTTTATGCACTAGTCCGTGGGCTGAGATGATAATTGGTAGTATGTGCACCTTCCTTAGCTTCCACTGGCGTTTGACATCAATGCCTAAGTCAGAATATTTGGATATTTTTTCTGCATATGTTTTTTGCATGTTTTTGTTTAGAGGAACAGCAATATCAACTATATTATATAACCAGTCGCTTAAGATTTATCAATCAGGAAAATATCTGGCCTATTGTGGTCTCTTGTAGCATTTGTTAAAATTGTTCGGTCGTAATATAGAAGGTAGTTGGAGTCTTCTTGAACAGGTTCTGGGGTGTATCTGAAGTACGTTATTTTGCTTGGATTGAAGTTGTACATCTGCATCAGTATTAGATGGATTATTTTCGCGATGTCATTATGTCGCTTCAGGTACATAGAGTTTGCCAGTGTGGTGCATCCCGCTAGCACGTGGTCTAATGTCTCACTTCGACTATTGCATCTTCGACATCTGTCTGCAGCGGCATTTGAACCTCGCATTACGTATTTAATGTAATTTCTCGTTGGAATCACACCATCTTGTATCCCGAAAATGGTACCCTCCGTTTCGGCAAATATCGACCTGTTGGTAAGCCATAAGTGCGACAATTTTTGGTCGACATGTGGGCTCAGCAAGTCTTTTCGATATACTCCGTGGACAGCCATTTCAGACCATCTTTGGATTTTTTCATCTATTGTGGTTGCGTTCCTGATTTCGTAGGGTTGATTCATCCGAAGTGGGGTGTAATTATCATCCGCAGCACTTGCAGCCTTGTGCAGATCGGACTGGGAGCACTTATGTTGGAAGTATGCTCTAATGTTCAAGATAAGTTTGTCATGCAGTGCTCCAACATCAATCTGTCCTCTGCCTCCCGCTTTTCTAGGTAGCATCATTCGAACGACAGAGCTTTTTGTGTGACGTGACTTGTATTTAGTCATAATTGTACGTATTATTCGTTGTAGATTTTCTATTTCAGTAGATGACCATTTTACAATTCCGAAGCTATACGATACCATCGGGACGACAAATGAATTAATAGCGTGGATTTGGTTTTTCCCATTAAGCGTGAAGGCGTCTTTTAAATTCTGTTATCAGATTTTTCCTCATTTGCATCGTATTTATGCTGCTGCTTTGCATAACTCCAAGATACTTGTATACCTCCCCTGGCTCCATTTCTGTTATGTCGAGTCCGCTACTTTCCGCAGTTACATGTCGAGAAACCACTTTACAAGCATTTATCAAGTCCAATAGGCATTTTAATGTCATTGGAGAAGGATTCGACACATTTCAAAAGCGTATCTAGATGTTTGGAATTGCTGGCGTATAGTTTCAAATCATCTACGTAAAAGAGATGACTCAGTCGGAATCTTCCAGACTGTCCGTGTTTTAATACAAACCCATGTCCCGTCTCATTCAGGATGTGACTTAAGGGGTTCATGCTGAGAACAAACCAGAGCATACTCAACGAGTCACCTTGAAAAATGCCATTTCGAATGTTTATTTCGGTTGTGTATTGAGAGCTTTTCGATTTTTTTAAGCCGGGGAATGGTTATCCCCCCTTAATTTGACTTCATTGTATTTCACTTTGTTTTATTTTGCTTTAGTTAATTTGACTTCATTTTATTTTATTTTATTTTATTTTATTATTTTTTTTACTTTATTTTATTTTATTTTAGTTAAAGGGGGATTCCCATTTCAAACGCCAAAAAATACGGGTTTTTTACGAACTTTTATTGGGAAAACTATCAGTTGAATCTTTTGGAAAATTTACAGCCATATATATTATGGATTATATAAAATCAACTTCAACTTTTGGTCGATTTTCTGGAGAATTGTGGCTTTGACAACGCTCGAGGTGAAATTTCTATGAAAATTCCTGGTCGCTGGCCGCCACGATAACTCACCTCCAGGTTGTCTGAAAAGAAAAATTCAAATGGTATTTTACTCCTTATGAACATAGTTTCAGTATGAACTAACGGCAGCCGCCGTAGCCGAATGGATTGGTGCGTGATTACCATTCGGAATTCACAGAGAGAACGTCGCTTCGAATCTCGGTGAAAACACCAAATTAAGAAACACATTTTTCTAATAGCGGTCGCCGCTCGGCAGGCAATGGCAAACCTCCGAGTGTATTTCTGCCATAAAAAAGCTCCTCATAAAAATATCTGCCGTTCGGAGTCGGCTTGAAACTGTAGGTCCCTCCATTTGTGAAACAACATCAAGACGCACACCACAAATAGGAGGAGGGGCTCGGCCAAACACCCAAAAAAGGGTGTACGCGCCAATTACACAGTGCGACATCAAAAATCAAACCGCACCGGACCTTTTTTTTCTGAAAATATACCTATTCAATAGCAAAACCCTCGCTGGGATTTTAAAAGTTAGCTCGATTTTTTTTTTTATTCCGTTTTGAAGTTTTCTATTTTCATGAGATTTTGGAGTTTTACCTGTACGCTAAATTTGACTTATAAATCGACCTTTGTTTGATTTAATCGATTTATTTTGTCATAGCTTGATGCAGAAATGTCGTACATGTACAAATAAACTTATTTTGAGAAGAACCTATATCTCAATACGCAATTTTGAATACCAAAATTTCGAAAAATTGTATGTTTTTACCATTTTTTACTGTAATTATGAAAATAATTATTATTATGGAATTCTTTACTGATGAATCTGATTACTCTGATAATGATGATGTTGAAATTCAATCATTGTCGAAAAGAGCTCGTCTTTAAGGTTTTAGTACGTCAAAGTTCTTTATTTTAATAAAAAAAAAAAAAAAATTATAAGAATTCAAGTCTATATTCTTTTTACTTAATCTATTTAATATTTTTACCTACAGAGTTTTTAGATATTTAAAAAAAAATGTAAAGCAGAGAATGAAAAAATTATTTTTATGAAGAAAAATCTTGTTAAAAATTTATTTTTTTAGAAAATAACAAACTTAAAGTTCAGTTTTATGTTTTTATCTTATAAATGACTTTTTTAGTACATTTTGCAACATTTTTGCTAGAAGAAATAGTGAGAAATTTTAATTATTTTCATAATTACAGTAAAAAATGGTAAAAACATACAATTTTTCGAAATTTTGGTATTCAAAATTGCGTATTGAGATATAGGTTCTTCTCAAAATAAGTTTATTTGTACATGTACGAAATTTCTGCATCAAGCTATGACAAAATAAATCGATTAAATCAAACAAAGGTCGATTTATAAGTCAAATTTAGCGTACAGGTAAAACTCCAAAATCTCATAAAAATAGAAAACTTCAAAACGCTATAAAAAAAAAAATCGAGCTAACTTTTAAAAACACAGAGAGGGTTTTGCTACTGAATAGGTATATTTTCAGAAAAAAAAGGTCCGGTGTGGTTTGATTTTGATGACCCCAAAATTGTCGCACAGTGTTATATACATATATGAACTATTGAAAAAATTTATTTTTTTTTAATTAATATTATATAACTGCGATGGTTGAAAGACAAAGTTTGTTTTTTCGCACATTTGTTCCTCGGATTTTTATTTATAAAAAAAAAGTCATGCATGTATCTTATTTTCCGTAGTTTATGATAGAGACAGATATTATTTCGAATTCGTGTCAAATTTGACAGGAATCAAATTTTGTCATGAAATTTTGCACAGAGTTCTTTGAAAGTACAATAAACAAGAATCGGTAAAAAAAAATCGATTTTTTTAATCCGAGGAATGGGAATCCCCCCTTAATTTGACTTCATTGTATTTCACTTTGTTTTAGTTAATTTGACTTCATTTTATTTTACTTTGTTTTATTTTATATTATTTTAGATAATTTTTGTTTTGACTGATTTTATATTATTATTTTTTTATTGGATTTTAGTGAATTTTACTTTATTTTATTTTACTTTTTATTTTACTTTTTTATTTTTAGTTATTTTTAATTTTTTTATTTTTACTTTATTTTTTTAAGTTTTTTATTTTACCTTATTTTATGTAATTTTACTTTATTTTATTTTATTTTCTGATATTTAGTGTTTTCACCTTATTTCATTTAATTTTTTTTGGTTCTAAAAACCTATGGCTCATAAGAAATCCCACGAAATTCGCTTTAAATATACGGGCGCATCAAAATTGAGGGACTTAATCTCATTACCTTTTGCCGGCGCTATAATTTAACACGTAGAATGCCCTAAAAGCTACAACAATAAATCGAGTTTATTAATGTCTGACTCATAGCAAATGGCGATGTGGCGAAATGCCTAAATGGCGTATATTCGCACTTAGCATTTGGCCAAAAACGAACTCTTCTGCTGCGTCAAACAACCCAAGGAAGTCCGGGTAGTAAACCAATTTAACAATTGCAATAATCATTCGCATACAACGTTCAGGGGAGGCAAATGCAGATGCATACACACGCACAATCGCACAAATCCATACATGCACACATACACTTATACTTGTTTATTGTTTATAATTGAAAAATGATTTCGATTCTTGGTTTTATTATCGCGATAACTTTGAACCACTTCGAATGCCATCAACAAGCCCAAACACACAAACCACTAATACGAGTATCGGTTTGTACGCATGGGTATATGTGTGTGTGTGTATAATTGTATGCATGTTTGTATGTATAATTGTATGTATGTTTGTGCGTATGCGCGCCATTTGACCATCCGCCCGCCATTGCGGATGTGCCAGAACGTTCGTGCCAGTCTCGTAGCTTCATTGCAAAAATTGATTGGGAGGGGTGGGAGGTATCGCAGCACAGTTGGTTTGGTAAAAAGCCACATCGAATTATGATTATCAGAATATTGGTTCGATTGGCTTGTTGGTTGAGCGAGCGAGTGTTGGTTGTTGGTGGTTTGTGGCCTCTTGCCTACTGCCTACTGCCTTTGGCCGGTTGCCTGTTGCCAGCCACGGTCTTACCACCAATAACATCCACTTATCTGCTGCCACACATTATCCGACCATAAACTGCCAATAATTCGATTTACACAAGTTTCGCTGATGGTAGATACCAGTTAATGGTACAAATCACTTGCCGCAATTGTTGTTGTCGTTGTTGCAGAAAATGTGGAAAACAAACAAAACTAAATAACTTTTGCTTAAATTATTAGTAGTTTGAATGAGCGAATAAATGAATGAATGAATGAATGAACAATCGTACAAACGCTTGAGCATACGGAAATATCGAGGATCTGTTGCACGATGGTCTGGTTCACCAATTTTTACGATATTCAACTGTGCTTTTTTGTATGTAGTTTTCACCATTGTTGTTGTTGTCGTCATCTTATTATTATCATTATTATGGTTTATTATTATTATTGCTCTTTGTTGTTGCTTTTATTTTTTACTTTAGTTTTGTTGTTATTGCTGCTGCTGTTGCCCCAAATGCGGTGTGATATTGACAACGCTGGTGTTGCCAGCCACTCGTTGTCCATCATCAATTGCTGCATTAGCGTTGCAGATTCGTGGCTTGCCTTTCGTTGGCTACAACCTTTTTGGTTTCGGTATATATTTATATATTTCTCAAAACCGGGGAGGTTCTCCTTTCACACAAAATATTGGGTAGATTTTTATTTTCGAACAATTCTATGTAGTGTCAAGTTAACTGAACCAAAATTCAATAGAAAAACAAATGCCAATACCAATTTATATCTCCGAGTCAAGAGCTTCTGCTCTTGAACTTTTCCATTCAGACGACTTCATCATCTTTGCCAGCACTCATGAACAGTTACTTGAATATTTGAAACTTTTTATCTATTATATTTGGACTGCAATAGCTTACTACCGCCTACTTTGGATCAGTGAACTTCGGGCCTACCCTATTATATAAAAGCTGGTTAAATTTCAAGAGCCGATGTTGAATGTAAACCACACCTAAACGTCAATTTTTTTCTGCATTTCATTTGATATTTTCCAATTTCGGACTAATTCAATTTAAACCATGGAAGTATACACAATCAAGCGATGCGTTAAAGTTATTCAGGCTTATTATGAAAACCGGCGTTCAAATCAAAATGCATATCACGCACTTCGTGATTTTTTCGGTCAATTTCATCGTCAAAATGTGGGTACAATCGGAAAAATTGTGCAAAAGTTTGAGCAAACCGGGTCTGTAGAAGATGTGAAAACACCAGTGCATGCTCGTACAGCTGGTACTGCAGAAAATATTGCTGCTGTTCGCGATAGTGTGGTTGAAGAGCCGTCCACCTCTACTTGTCGCCGTGCCCAACTATTGCACCTCTCACGCTCGTCGTTGATGAACATTATGCATAAAGACTTGCATTTACACGCTTACAAGGGGCAATTGACTCGAGAACTAAAGCCTCTTGACCATTTCAAGCGTCGTCAATGGTCAGAATTGGGGCGGAAATAGAAACAGTGAATGACCAATTTTCGAAGAAAATCATCTTCAGTGATGAGGCACATTTTCACCTCAGTGGATTCGTCAATAAGCAGAATTGCCGCATTTGGGCGAATGATAATCCAAGAGTGATTGCCAAAAAACCAATGCACCCACAAAGAGTGACTGTTTGGTGCGGTTTATGGGCCGGTGGCATCATTGGGCCTTATTTTTACCAAAATGAGGCCGGTCAGGCAGTTACTGTGAATGGTGTTCGCTATCGTGAGATGATTATGGCCCGAATTGGAAGATATGAATGTGGACGATATGTGGTTTCAAGAGGACGAAAAATTTGATGGCCGAATAATCTCACGTCGCGGCGATGTCAATTGGCCGCCAAGATCAAGTGATTTAACACCGTTGGAATTCTTTCTTTGGGGTTATTTGAAAGAAAAGGTGTACGTCGATAAACTAGCAACAATTCAAGTGCTAAAGGATGAGATAATTCGGCACATTAATGGCATAGAACCTCAATTATGCCTCAGCGTCATCGAAAATGTCGACCATCGGATGGAGGTATGCTGCCGAGACCGCGGCGATCATTTGGCCGATATTTTAATCCATATGTAATTGAGCTATACCAATATTATCATGATAAAGAGAAATGACAATAATTTCCTAAAAACATTGTATTTTATTCAAAATCAACACCGGCCCTTGAAACTTAACCACCCTTTACATACGCGACGGGCTTACATAGAATCAAATTCGTCTATTGTAATGCCATATAGTGGAAAACAGAGGGAGAAGAACCGTTCTGCTTTTTGTTGCGTAAGAGTCCCACTCAAAGGCTACGACGCCAGTCCTAACTCAGGTTAGTGTCCTTCGAATCTTTGCCGTAAACGCAACCAAACAAAAATGAGTGAGAAGTACGCGAAGTGTTTTGGGGCGATATTTTTATGCACGCATTCGAAAGGGCCGAAATTATCTTACGCCGCGGCTGCAAAAATAATTAAAAAATAAAAAAAATTTTTATGATGTGGAATCAGCTTCATAAGGCATACAAAAACTTTTCCGAGCGCGGACTGAACCGAGTGGCTATAAAAAGGCAGTATAAAGTAATCGGCCAACTTTTTAAGCGGGACTCTTCTTTGTGACTGCGCCAAGCACAATCAGAAAAGGGAATAGATGTGAGTATCAACACCATCGAACGTCGACTGAAGGAGGCGAACATATCCTACCGTCCAACATCATCAAAACCACTACTCTCAGAAAAACACATTGAGAAACAACAAGACAAGACAATGGTGTCAAAGTATTGGACAGGCCTTCCCAGTCCCCAGACGCCAACCTCATTTAAAATGTGTGGGGAACTATGAAAACGCATCTTGCCGGAAAGTCCACGATTTAAAGCAACTCGTGCGTCAAGTTCGCAAAATCTGGTCCTCTTTGTCGACGAGCTACGCAGAACAGCTGGTTCAAAGCATGAAGAAGATGCCAGGCTATACTCGACAACGACGAAGACTACACGGCTTATTGAGTAATTGCGACTCGTAGTTTGCTACGTACTTTTATGTAAAAAAACTTTAAATATATATTTTTTATACTTCATGAATAATCGCGGTTCCTTTTTTCTGACACAGACTGTATGTGTTCTGAATTTTGAGTATCCATTTGTTTAAGCGGTATCTCAGGCTACAAGTAACCCACCTCCTGAGAAGTTCCTGTGGCCTTTTGTAAGAGGGAAAAGGGAGTGGGATTGGAGGATGACGGCCAAATGGTGGCCATTTACATTTGTATTAAGCGCTTGAAACTACTGATGACCATTGCATGACATTCACCAGGCGCGTGATATTTAAACCTGCATATCCGCAGGTGCAGCAAAAAAGTGAGAACCCAGATGTCTGCATCTTAGCTCAACGCAGGGCAGTTGAGTAGAAGGCGCTGAGATGATTCCACCTAATCCTCCAGCCAGCTTCTGCAGAAAGGACTTGAAGTAATCACAAGTCTCAACGCATGGATACCTAACGGACAATTCCCGGTCAGAACACCCACTAAATTCGAGAGCTGCGGCTTTGTTAGTCTTAGAAGTTCAATCGAGTGGTGCTGATCTACCTATGAACAGAAGGATCTCTTCGCTTTGCACGTTTGTGCACTAACCCAACGTTCGCTGAGTTGATGCGATGTCGTTTGCTTCCAGGAGCAGACCACAGGTTCTCAAAAGAAATGGTTTCCATTTACTTCAACGAAAAGGTTTAGTGCTGTTACTCCTTATATATTTTTATTTTTTATTTTATTTCTCTTTCAATTTTATTTTTGTAAATCATGTAAATCAATTGCTGCTGTTGATATTGATATTGTCCCGGCTGTACTTGGCTATGTTTGTATGCATGTGTGTGTGAGTAGTTGGGGCCATTGCGAGGCGCCACGTTGCTTCATTAAGCAGCTGCCATAGCTGATCAGCGTTAACCAGGCACAGTACACCAACAACATAGGACTCAAGTACATAGCAGTGCAATAACACGAGTAACAACAACAAGAACAAATCATCAATTGTGAATACGAAGCGTGTCAACTTGTTGGTTGCTTTAAAACACCTTAATGGTTATCACGATTTAAATTTTCACATAATTGGAATTCATTGATTGCACACAAAGAGCGTAAATATTGATTTGGCATTTTGGCTAATTGGCAGTGTAAATATATATACATATATACATAAAATAAATGCGGTAATTTAAATTTGAACCTTTTTTTACTTAAACTACTTTGTGCACTTAAAATTTTAAGGTAAAGTTCCATTGTAGAGTTTTTGGTTGAATTCGATTTTGAACATTGGAAAAGGAAGACTTGTAATATAGTGAAAGAATATGGCAGATGGAACTCTTGTTAAAATTTAATAGAACCGCACTGAATCCATATTCTTGGCGCAGTGGTGAACTGGTAGATCTTTCTTCGGCTTCTGTGCCTAACATCGAATAAATCCTTAAGGAGGCTTTGCACGAAAGTGCAGAGGATTCTTGACAAAATCGATGATTGGTGCATGAGACAAGGTCTTTCCGTTAATCCGAACAAAACAACTATAGTCTTGTTTACGAGAAAACGGAAATTGGATGGACTCAGTCTTCCAACACTGAAAGGTGTGGCACTTGGTCTTTCCGATGAAGTTAAATATCTAGGAGTAATCTTGGATAAGAAGCTGACTTGGGAGACACACGGCTACGAGTTTTGGGTTCCGATGTCATGAGAATGAGTAATATTCGTTCTATAAAACTGGAGGATAATTACAGATTTGCCAAAAAATCTGGAAAATTCTCACAGGACTAACTATCTCTGTCTCTATGCTTTCATATCTCTTTCTCTGATACTTTTCTCCTTCCCTCCTTAACTATGCACCCCCTTTCTAGAGCTTTAAATACAATGGGCTTTTTAGCCTGAGTGTTTTAGGAGCCACCAAATCTCCTGGTGCTCCTTGGCTCGACCTTTTCAAATTTCAATTTTCAATTTTTCATCTCAGCGTTTCTTTCCCAACTTAACTTGAAATTAAGTATCTTGGATACTGATAGACCAAAAGTAGACAAAACTAGGGCTCAGATAACAACATAAACAAGGTATACAGAATAGCCTGTCTGAGCGTAGCGGGAGCAATGCGAACATGTTCCACAGCGACTTTAGGAATGGTCACTTTACTCATTCCACTATAACTTGCAACCAAAGGGACGGGAATCAGTGCAGCCCTGAGACTTCCTAATCTATTCCATCTCAAAGAAGGCAATCTTACAGGACATGTAAGGATTCTGGGTTCAATCCTGAACTCTCCGTGCCTCACAGTTCACGAAAAAGGAAAGGAATTCTCTAAGAAATTCAAAGTGATCATTAGTGACCGCTCAGCGTGGAGAAACAATGAAATATTCTTAAAACAAGGTGCACCGGTGTGGTTTACTGATAGGTCCAAAATGAAGGACGGTAGTGCCGGAGCTGGAATTGTCGGACCACATTTCAAAAAAGCAATTGCAATGGGAAAAACCACTTTCATTTTCCAGGCGGAGGTCCACGCCATAGGGCTGTGTGCCAGAGAATGTCTACGGAGAGGCACGCGCAGAGCCAATATTAACATTCTTAAGCAGCTCTAAAATCGCTGGATAGCTTTCATTCCAATCAAGGTAGATCAACCGGGAATGTTTTAAAATCCTCAACACCCTAGCATCAAGAAACCTTGCGGGTTGTGGGTTCCGAAACATAAGGTGCACGAATGGAATGAAATTGCCAACACTTTAGCGAAAAAGGCGGCAAACACTGCCTTCATAGGTCCTGAACATTTCTGCGTAGTAAATAACAGCTTCAAAAGTGCCTTTCTGCGTGAGCAGGAACAACGAGGCCTATTCAATTACTAGAGAGCCCAATCGGGCATGCAGCAACCGAAAAGGCACATAGATCCAGAACAGATAAAGGCGGAAACAATCCTTAACCTAAGCAGAACGGACATAAAACTTTACACTGAACTTATATCGGGATACTGTAAACTTAATTATCACATGAAAAAGATAGGTGTGATAGAAACCGATTCCTGTAGACTCTGCAAAGAGGCGCAAGAAACAGCAGAACACATTATCTGCGACTGCCCAGCAGTGCCACGACGCAGACTAAATTACCTGAGATATGGGGCTATAGATCCAAAGCGGCTGGTAGAAATGAAGCCTACATCAGTTTTAGTATGGTCAGGCTCATCTTTACTCTGAGACTTTCATCTGGCAGAGGGAAAAAAATACCGTCTAGGAATTATTCACTTCCCTATGACTTATTTAAACTCATGCCGGAAAGTATCGTGCCTGCCGCGGGACTTAATCGCTCAGGTACAATTTTTTATACGAGCTTGCAATTGTTGGCATATGCCGATGATATTGACATCTGACAAAAAGCAATAATGTATGTATTCGCCGTTGCTGTTTACAACCTCTTCCCGGTCTTCTCTCGCCCAGTCTGGTGTTAAAGAAGTTGTTGAGTGAGTTTTTAAGGACCTCTTTGTTATCGATAGTAACGCCTTTTATGTGGTTTGACAGGGAGCGGAAAATATGGTAATCGCTAGATGCAAGACCGGGAAAATATGACGGATGATGAAGGACCTCCCATTCGAGCTCTTAGAGTGCAAATGTGACGACTTTTGCAACATGGTGCATGCCGTTGTCGTGAAGGAGTATGGTTCGATTATGTCGATCAGGTCTTTTCAGTCAAATAGCCACATTCACGCCTTGTAGCTGGGCAATGTAGAGCTGCTTGTTGACCGTTGCATTCTTTTCGAGCATTTTCCAGTGCACCATGCCCTCCCAGTCCCACCGAACTCATATCACGATCTTCTTGGGATGAAGATCCAGCTTAAATCTCGGCTTTGGCGCATCTCTGGGAGCCACCCACTCCTTTCTTTGTTTCCTATTGATATATAGGCACCATATCTCATCTCCCGTGACGATTACCTCATCTCCCGCGACGGTACAAAAAGCGCTGTTTAAGACCGCGTGTTGCTCGGTAGCGAGCGAGATGCTGAAAAGCAATTTGTAAGCGACTTTTTTCGTTTTTTTTTGGTTGTGCTCATGAGGCACCCAGGCTCCCAATTTTTCGGTAAATCCCTTTGAATGAAGGTGCTTGAGAATCCTTTTATGATTGCGGTATGTTTTTTCCTCCAATTCACGACTGGTTTGGCGACCGTTCGCCTTCAAAAGAGATTTGACACGTTCTTCATTGCATTCAGAAGGCCTTCCGCTTGCGAAGGCACGACATAAAAGTCGTGATTTTTGAACCTTGCAAACTATTTCCGTGCTGTAGTCTCACCTATGACACCTTCTCCATGCACGTCGCTTGCCCTGGTGCGGTGCTTTAGGGCCAAAAGCCGAAGTTAGTTGATCCTTAGTTGACTACTGCCTCGATAGGCTACATTGAAAATCATAACAAATAATTGCACGAAAATGTTCACGAGTTAATTCGATCTTTTGGGCGACATGAATTTTTCAACTCACTGAAAAGCTCGTATGCGGGAACGGTATATGTAAGTTTGTGCTAAAAAATGCCAAACTTTTTAATAAAAATATCGGGTAACAGCTCAGCACTCGTAGCGTTGCAAAGGCGCAAAATATAAAAGGCAATCCTCGTAACTTTTTCTGAAACAATGTCTGCGAATTTGGCACCTTTTACTGATGTACTAAAAATATTTTTTAATAGAGACAAAAAAAAATGCCTCTCGACCATTTATGGCGTTACTCGCACATAAACACATCATTCCCACAACAATAAACGCTTAAGCAGCTGCTCATTATTTTCTGATCTCTCACTGATAATCCTTCTAATTTGAAAGGAAAAATTACGCCACACTCAAAATTTCTTAACATCTCCATTCGTGCCCACCGTTCATATGGAAACTTCACAACGAGAATGGGTAATAAAATTTCTATTAGTCAATAGTGTAATAAACTGTTATTCTAATTTGTTGCCATCAACAAATGAAACATTTAATTTACTCATCAAAAAGGAAGGCAGGAAAAACTAATAAAAAATATGAACGTGTGTGTGCGTGTTGGTGCGCATATATTTATTGGTGGAGAAGATTAGAGGTGAATACGCCTTTGGGTGTATGGGTATGCGCATATGTATGTGTATATGTAATATGTGCGTCGGCATACGCTAGCTGGCTTTGACTAAGGCTAAACATTTGACAAGCGCACGATAAGGATAATCCATGTCGAAAGGCAATTAACAACAACAAAAAAACTGCCGACCTCTAATTAATAAATTAAAAACAAACTAGCGCCACACAGGATATGTTGCTTCCATTTAAAGCTGGCGGAAAGGCAAGCGGGATACGTGCGGACCGAGAGACAGGTAAAGTCATTGATGCGACGGCACACTCGTAGTTCTGTGTGTGTGCCTGGATGTGTGTGTGTGTGTGAAGAAAGAGAGAACGTAAGGTGCTGCCGCCACAATTTACCAGCCGTTGCGGTGTTTTGTGTTTTTTAACCGACTTCATAATTACCATGCTGGCCGCAGCAACAACAACACATATGCGAACAGAATAACAAGTTTTCAATTTAATATAAAACTCGCGTGCGCCGGCTGATCTAAGGGCACTTTCACACAAGCAAAGCATGCACCTATGTTTGTATGTATGTATGTTTGAATGTATGCGATGTATGTGCCTACTCCTGTGCGAGGATAATCAAATGCTGAGTTACAAATTGGAGCATCAACGCTCTAAATCCAGCAGCTACCGAAAGTATGTAGCCATTGCCAAATGTCATGCCATTGGCAAAGGTAATAAATGCCAAGTGAAGGTACATACATACATGAGGAAGGCAGAGGAGGAAGCGCCACTTAAGATTTCTACCAAAACAAGGAAAACAAAAAAACAACAAACATATACATTCTTCCTCTGTTGCTCCTTATCCTCCTCTGCTGTCTACTTGAAGTGCTGGCTACGTCCCTAAAATTAATTTTTATTATCGGTGTTATTGTCGGCGCTGCCATTGTGTGGCAGCCACCGTTGCTAATGTTAAACCTCAATTTTATTGTTGTAATTGTTATTGCTGCTGTTCCTGTACAAATTAAAGTCTAAATTTCCGACGGTCAGTTTTGATGTCAGCTGTGTGAGGTCCAGCCGTGTGTGTGCAAGTACGTGGCGCACAGCCGTCGGTCTCTTGCAAGGCTGGCTAATTTGAGCTGTCATCATTTGGCCGCTGAGCAAACAACAAAGCAAGCATACGTTCACATATCACCTTAAGTGTGTATTTGTGTGTGTGTGCAGGTATGGGTGCATATGCGCGTTTCTAAGAGGTGAATTAAGTACCTACAAAGTCAGCTGTAAATATCCTCTAATAAAGTTTAGTTTCATCAGTCACACGCAAGGCACACACACATCAGCACTTTCATATAAGATAAAATATTACTTTTATTTGCTGGTATTTTGTGATTATGCGTTAATTATTTAGTTGAGTAATTATTAAGTAACAAGATTGAATTAATTTGTTGAGCATTTTTCAGTGCGAATGACTTCTCAAAATGTTTCAATACCCAAAAGTTTGATCTATACTTAAGAAAGCATGAAATGAGCTTCAAAATATATCAAATGTGCTTCAGAGATGCACAAGAAAAATAATTTAAAAAACATAATTTAACCCTTTCGAACCTCCTGGTACACCATATGAACCACTAAATGTTTATAAAGGTCTAAATCCCAAAAATCGATGCCAAACTCAATATAAAATGTACCAAAGCAGGTTTTTTATGTTATCTAACGGTACATGGAAACATTAATTCGTTTTCTCTCTCGTAGTGTGCACAGTTTTGAGTGAAATAGCGAAGGTTTCTGACACGTGTTTGATTTTGTGCTAAAAATATTGTAAAAGAAAGTGTGAGGTGCCAAAAAAATTAATAAAATTGGATATAATCATTCCCTCTTCAAATGTAAGTATAATTAATGGAAATAATATTTTGATTTGTATATTCTTGAGGGGTTTTAAGACCGTGGTACTTATATGTACCAGCAGTCTTTTGTAGCGGTACCTATGCGCACCAGCAGTGCTTATTTGCAATAACTAAGTGACCTCTTTTTTTTATAAATTGATACCATGTCGAAAAAACTAAGGACAGATGAAATAACGGAAATGCTGCTGGATGAAATACTGGACTCAGATGCCGAAAATGTAGAAAGTGATTTTTCCAGCGGAAGTGATGACAATTATGAGCCGGAATCGGGTTTGCAGGACGAGGAATCTAGTTCATCTTCATCGTCGAAAAGTGAACTGTCAGAAGCTGAAAGCACCGTTTCGATGGATGAATTAGAAGAACCCCATCAACAACAAGGAAGGTTATGGTCTTCTCCTGAGGGAAATTTTGTTCCTAAGCATTTTGTAAGTGATTATCGTGAGTGTAATATAAATCCAGGAATCCCTCGTACTTCTTCGGCAATCAAAATTTTTCATAAGCTGTTTCCTCGTAGCCTATGCATATAGGTACATCGCACAATGCACAAATGAGCGCATTGATGAATTTCGAACAGCAAAAAAACGAACTATATTAATATTTTAAAAACTGATGTTGGAGAAATACAAATTCTTTTAGGCTTTATGTTTGTTATGTCTTATAACAAAGTTCCGGCATTGAAACATTACTGGTCAAACCATCCCTCCATGAGTAGTTATTCTATTAAGTCTGCTATATCTCGTGACCGCTATAAATTTTTATCATCAAAATTATATTTCGCACCTCCTCAAAAGCCAATACACTGTAGCAAAACATACCTACTATATAGATGATGTTGTCGAGTGTCTGAAAAATTCATTTCAGAAATACCGACAGGATAGTACTAGGCAGAGTATTGATGAATCAATGCCGAAATTTAAAGGAAGATTGTCCTTAAAACAATATATGCCACTCAAGCCAGTAAAACGTGGTATAAAAATGTGGCTGCGATGCGACTCTGAGATTGAGTATACATATGATTTTAATATTATATCGTCCCCTTAGTATAACAATAGCCTATGTGCTCATAGGCTATTATTTTTTTATTGAATTTTTGGATTCTGCATCGTCGGTTTTATATGTGGTCAAAATTTAATCAAATTCTGGTTCCACAAAGTGGGTCAAAACGTCAGTCAAAAAATAATAAATATTTACAGACATAACGAGATTTGAGTGAGAGCTACTTTCGACAAAAAGTTTGAAATTCATTTTCTCAAAACATCAAAAAATGTATAGGCTATTTTAATACAAAGGGGACGATATATATAATGGAAGGGAACAAAATCAGTGCGATGGTACTTTGGGAGAACGTGTGGTTAAAAGCTTAGTAAGTACAATTAGAGAACGTGATGTGACGGTATGTTTCGATAGATTTTTTACTTCTGTGAATCTACTTAAGACTCTAGAGTTCCCAGCTGTAGGAACATGCATGCGAAACAAAAAAAATCTACCAGTATTAGATGAGAAATTGAAAAGAAGCGAGTCTCCATTCAGGGTCAGCACATCTGGCCTTCTTTGCGTTAAGTGGCAAGATACAAAGAAAGTTATGGTGCTAAGCAACTGGCATACGTCAACAATGACAACAGTTAATGAAACGTTAAAAGATGGAAAAAAATATCAGTATCATGCCCTAAAGCTATAACGTTTTACCGAGAAGCAATGGGAGGAGTAGATCGCGCCGACCAAATGGCAGGAATTTACGAATCCGATAGGAAGTCTACAAAATGGTAGAAAAATGTTTTCTACCGTCTACTAATGTATTCCTGGATAATTAACTGCGAGCTTAGAAGAGAAAAACTTCCTTCCATCAAATTTCTAATAACATTAACTGAGTCATTAATAGCAGAAGGTAAGAAAACTGCAGCCGCCCGCAGATCCCAATCATCAGGTCGTTTATCTAAAGTCAGAGACAGCTGGGAAACGTATCTTTGCATTTGCCGGTGCCAATTCAAATTCGCAGACGTTGCTCCAAATGTGCGCTAGAAAAAAAGCAAACCAGAACAAAACAAATTTGTCAGCAATGTTATATACCACTTTGCATGAATTGATTTGCCACTTATCTGAAAATCAGTAGATTCCGTACATTTTTTATGAAGCTAAGATACTTTACGTTTATTTCGAATAAAAATCTGTTTGAATAAGAATACTATTTTTGTATAACTTGAATTTTTCACCATTAAATGATATAAAATTTAATTCTATACTTAGTTTTAATACTTGTTGATAGAGGACTGATGGTACACATGTAATACCACTCAAAGGTACTGATGGTACAATGTTTCTTTTATTTAGATAATTGAAAATCGGTTTTTTTTTAATATCCAAATTGTGTAAGCTTTGGAGAGGGTTTCGAGAAAAATAGGTCTCAAACATTAATTTCTCGTACTCAAGAAGTTTAACAACCAAAACCAAAAAAAGGAAAAAAATGGATTTGTAATTAATAACTAAAAAATTAAAAATAAGAAGTCCCGAAATCCATTTTAGATTTTAGAGTTATGCTTGCATCAGCTTTTTTGCTCAGAATTGCCAGTAGAACACTTCAATCGTCGGAGCAAAGTTGGGGAAAAAGTTGAACCCGCCCTAATGTATTGCCTACAATCCACACTCTCTAAAGTACACTCTGAAGTACGATTGACTATTTCATATAAAATATTGGGCTGGGGTGGGATGAATGAAAAGATACTCTTGAGCTGCAGAAGTTCAAGAAAACAATTAATTCACTTCCACCCACCCACATCTCTGTCACAGTTGGACCTCGGCGGGAAAAGGATACCAAATCACTTGTGGAAATCTATTACGCTTTGGAGAGTAAAGAACACGTGCCAAAAACTGCACCCATATCAAATACAGTTCTTACTATTTGTATACCTTTTACCTAGAATTGAAACTAGATTATTTATAAATAAATCAAAGTATGAATTTCTGGAATTTCGTTTCTCAGTACGCCTTTGGGTGGGAGATGCTTGGTTATGAGTATAATAAGTGTTCAGCCATGCCATCCTGCGAGCATATCAAATGTGGGTTTTCATTAAGGGGGAACCTGCTTTAGAGGCTTGAAAAAATCGATTTTTTTTTTGCATAAATGTCTTCCCAAACTATCCAAGAATGTGTCCTCAAAATTTCAGAAGCAAATTCAAAATATTTTCGGAGTTACAGAAGAAATTGTGAGCAAGTGTCGAGCAGGTAAACAACCGGCTGGATCGCTCGAAGTGCGATATCTCGGTTTTTAATTTTTACGATTTTTCCTAACTGGCGGGAAAGATATGGGAAAAGTTAAACGTCCTATCGAAACGAGATAACATTGATTGTATTCGAAATTAGTTGAACTAGTTGAACCTAAAAAACCTTAAGAAAGTTATGATTAACCCACTTTTTAAACAATCTAAAGTGAATTTGTTTTTCCAAAAAAATGATTTTTTTTTAATTAGCGAAAAATTGTTGAATTTCTCACTTTTTGTTTAATTTTCTTGGTTTAACTAGAAGCTCTACTATACGAAAATAAAAACTTTTTGGGTTTTTGTTTTCAGATGAAAATTGCGACCTGCATCTTTTCCGCCGCACGACACAGGCACACCCGAGGCGCCTTGGCAATATGCTTGTACCAGGCATAATATGACATATATTTTAATGAAAAAATTTGAGAAGACTGTTGGAATATTTAACAATAAAACCAGAAAGTTTCGTTTCAATCGAATATTTCTTTCCTTCCCAAAAAAATCCACAAAAAAATCGATTTTTTGAAGCCTCTGAAGCAGGCTCCCCCCTTAATGCTAATCACAGTCGAATATGTAAAGCATGGTAACGCAAATATTTGTTCAGAGAAAGCAGATGTCTACCTAAACTTTCAGAAGCTATATTCAACCTCAAACTTTCCCAGACATGCGAAGGATCTGTGCTACTAGGCTTCGTATTCTCTGGTTTGTCGGAAGCAAAAAAAAAAAAAAAATTGAAAATGTCTCCCCCACTGCACTCTTCCTAATTCGATGGGGTGGTTTCCGATTACTCTTCATATTATTATATTATTGATGCTAAAATAAAAGTAGGTTGATTTATTGCTTTTTTGGCCTAATTGAATTTTCCATGCTTTTTTTGTTTGTTGTGTTTATTGTACGTCTATTAAATTTAATTTCAACAAACTAACTTTAATGCAATAAAATCAACCTGTAATTACCATAGCCACTACCACTACATAGTTAGCAGCAGCTATGTGCATTTTTCCAACATCTCCTTCCTCTCTCGGCCGCTGGCATATAATTAACCAACGATTTGCGTATGAATGTGCACGCACTCACCAAACTATTGTAAATATTTGTATATGTAACTAAGTACTAATTGCATTACATTCCTAATAACTGCACAACGTTGCTCAAGTCTTTGAATAATTGTTGTTTTGCCGTTTTCTCAGCACTCTCTCAGTTTATTGTAGTTGTATGTTGTGCTTTCCCAAGACATGTAACGGAGTATTTATGCTTCGCTTCTTTCTCCTGCTCACTCACTTTTGTTCGGTTGTTCTGCATACGCTCATACATACATACATAGCTACAACAATTAAATATACCTGTGCACACATTTTGTTAATGTTTAATAAAAAATCAAGCAATTATTATACGAGTACAATGCCAACGAAAATTATAATTATTTGATTAATGTGTTTGTGTGTTTCGCCGTTTCATTTTAATTGTCGAAAATTTTCAGCTACATAACTTTCGCCATCCCTTTTCTACTAGCTCATGTCAGCATTGTTTTTGTTCCATTTCTGTTCCTCTTTCAGTTTATAACTTTTTTTTTACATTGGGGGCGGCTTATCACCACCGCCATCTCGATTTTGTTGCATAAACCAGTTAATAACAGTCTTCCGTTTAGGCCAATTTAACTACATATACAAAATGTGCAGCCGAAAATTGTCAACAATTGCTAGTAGATGAAAATCGTATCACATTACCAATTGTTATACAAAACGAATACGCAGTGTAACTGTCGATGTGAGTGATACTCTTAGGCCAGTTACACACGATACAATGGCAAGCGTCACATCGCTTTCTTTACAATATACACATCTAAAGGGTGGTTAAATTTCAATGGCCGATGTTGAATGTGAACCACATCTAAACGTCAAGTTTTCTTCTGCATTTCATTTCACACTTTTCAATCTCAGACTAACTCAATTTAAGCCATGGAAAGACACACAATCGAGCAAAGCATTAAAGTTATTCAGGCTTATTATGAAAACGGCCGTTCAAATCAAAATGCATATCGAGTAAAATCATCTTCAGTGATGAGGCACATTTTCACCTCAGTGGATTTGTCAATAAGCAGAATTGCCGCATTTGGGCGAATGATAATTCAAGAGTGATTGCCGAAAAACTAATGCACCCAAAAAGAGTGACTGTTTGGTGCGGTTCATGGGCCGGCGGCATCATTGGGCCGTATTTTTTCCAAAATGAGGCCGGTCAGGCAGTTACTGTGAATAGTGTTCGCTATTGTGAGATGATAACGAACTTTTTATGGCCCGAATTGGAAGATATGGATGTGGACGATATCTGGTTTCAACAGGACGGAGTCACTTGTCACACAGCTAACGAAACAATGGCTCTTTTGCGCGAAAAATTTCATGGCCGAATAATTTCACGTCGCGGCGATGTCAATTGGCCGCCAAGATCATGTGATTTGACACTGTTGGACTTCTTTCTTTCAGGTTATTTGAAAGAAAAGGTGTACGTCGATAAGCCAGCAACAATTCAAGAGCTAAAGGATGAGATGATTCGGCACATTACCGGCATAGAACCTCAATTATGTCTCAGAGTCATAGAAAATTTGGACCATCGGATGGAGGTGTGCCGCTGACAATAATTTCCTAAAAAATTGTATTTTTTTTCAAAATCAACACCGGCCTTTAAAACTTAACCACCCTTTATAACTAACGCAAGTGGGCAGGAACAAATTTTTTGCATCCGGTTGAAGCAATTCACGAATTCGGACTTTGGTCAACTTAGGTAAAGTGGATTTTGAGGTCGATTCATCATTATGGATGAGACTTCGGTATATTACCATCATCTTAAATCCAAACAAAAGGTTAGAGAGTGGTGTGAACCTGGTTATTTGGCTCCCAAACGAATCCAGAAAATGGCCAAGAAAGTGTTATCATCAGCTTTTTGAGATCCGAAAGGAATTTTTTTTGTGAATTACCCACAAACTGGTAAGCTTTTAGACAAGCTGAAGGTAAAAATTCGTGAAAAAGTCGACTTTCATCTGTTTCCAGACCTGCATGCAGCATCCTGCATTTTTCATCAAATGTTGAGGTCATAACAGCTGCGGGTGCGTGTTTTACAGCCTTTCCAGAGTTCTGAGTTCCTGCTCTGGATATTCTCACAGCTTTTGCCCACCTAGTTGAAGTCCTTATAAGAACGGAGGCTGGCTTTAGCGGCATCCAAGATATGGGCCAACTACTACATCTGTTATGTAGAGGAACGAACATTCGACGTCGGATATGTGGTGAGGAAGAAACTTCGCCACAAGTACTTTCGTTCACGTCGCTAGACGAGCAACTTACCAAAATTCGCAAAGCTAACTTATTTACGACGGAAGAGAAAGACGATACGAACAATATCGCTTCTATGAGCTACAACGCTGACCTGACATAAAACTGCAGCCTCTAAACCTGCGCTACGGTGGTAGGTTGTAACACCAGATTCCATCAAACTACTTGAATGTCTTCTAATTTGAAAAGCAAAACCAAATCAAACATATTGCGATAGACGAAAGGCATGCTTTCAGAGATTTAGAGTTCTCATGCTCCAAAAACATCGTCTCAAATCGCGCAACTTGTTGAACCCAAGGCTCGCAAAAGACATGCTGCTGACGTAACAAGAGAAGCTTGGCATCAAAAACTTGTAATTGTAACAGACAGCCACAGATTAGCCACTCGACACTCACTCCTGCTCTACTAAACGACAAATGCTAAAAATAGAGCCAAAGTTCTTGTTCTCTACGTAGAAGATATCGGATTTTGATCAGCCTGAATCAGCAACTGATGCGAAGAGAGTAAATACTCTGTCTACAGGGAATGGGCCCTCCAGAGATAGAGAGAGACATTGTATTCGGAGAAAGAGCAGAGAGAGACCAAGATACGTGAGAGCGGAGCGTTTGAACAGCTAATGAGCAGACAAGTCATGCGAAAATTGTATCACAAAGTTCAGGATTTTACAAAAGAGTTTAAGTCCGGCACAAATGGAAAACACAAAGAGATAAAGATACCTCAATTTTTGACGGCGAAATTTACATTCCATTTTCCAACCATGACAAAATACGTAGAGTAGTAGCGCCACTAGGCTATTGAAGAACGCTGGAGAACTGCAAAGTGTTCTGTGACAACTCCGAAGAGAAAACTGTTGAACTTTCTTCTAAAACTTGGAAGAAAAGACCTTGGGTTGATGGTCGGTATTATTATAGGACACAATCCATGGAGGCGGATAGCTCTGAGCATTTTTTCCGTGAGTGTTCTGCATTTGCTGGAGCAATGCTACGGATTTTGGGTTCCGATGTCATATTTTAAGATTTACCAACGGATCTGGAAAATTATCACCTCTATGTGTCTATTCTATCTTATCTCTTTCTTCCTGTTACTTCTCTCCTTTCTTCCCTGACTATCAACGCTTTTACTTTACAGAGCTTCGAATACAATGGGCTTTTTAGCCTGCGTGTTTTATGATTTACTATTCTCTCGGTGCTTCTTGACCCGACTTTTTCAAATTTCAAAATTTCAATAGGAGCCGGTGGGCTCACTTCATATAGAAAGTCCCTCATCGCGTACGATGGCGCATAGGCATGGACTCCCCTGCATTGGAAGGATTATCTGTATGAGCTTTACAGGTACATGAGCATATGCGTATATATTATAGTATAATATAGGGTGGGCCATGTAAAATTTGCTTTTTGAATCGGCTATAACAAAAAAAAATCAATATTTTTTCAAACTTTTTTTTTATTTTGAAGATTGAACATTGTCATTTATGAATGAAAAATAATATCGTTCAAATGACGCCACGACTGGCTTTACAGTAAGCCATTCGATCAACCCAATTTTTAAGCACATTTTCGATTGTTTGGGCTCCAATTTCATGAATGGCAACTTCGATTTCGTGTTTTAAAGCATCAATCGTCTCTGGATGGTTCGCATAGCATTTGTCCTTAACGGCTCCCACAAAAAATAGACCAACGGGCTTAAATCACAGCTCCGAGGCGGCCAATTGATATCGGAATTCAAAAACGGTAGCCAAAAGTTCGAGTGTAACTTTCGCAGTGTGATAAGTTGCATCGTCCTGTTGAAACCAAATGTCGTCCATGTCATCCTCTTCAATTTTTGGAAACAACTCGTTGAGCATGTCACAGTAACGCTCGCCATTTACTGTAACCGCGGCTCCTCGCTCATTTTCAAGAAAAAAATGGCCCGATGATGTCGCCAGACCGAAAACCGCACCAAACAGTGACTCGTTGTGGATGCATTTGCTTCTCTACAGTAACGTGTGGATTTTCTGAGCCCCAAATCCGACAATTTTGTTTATTGACGTAGCCACCGATGTGAAAAGCAGAAAAGAAGAAGAAGACTCACCGCTTTGGAAATAGGTTTGTCGTAAATGTCAAACCTTTAGGTAAATTATAAACACATTTGACATTTCATCTGTGTTACCATTCTTGGCTTTGCGTTTCTCTCATGAAAAAAACTTCTTTTATCATTCACCTGCCGTTTGGTTATTTATTCGATACTCTAAAATAAAGAAGAAGCTCGTTCAAACAACTGTCAAGGGATTTTCGTGTGTAGTTCTACGCAAAAGAGACCGCCGTGTGCTGTTAGCCTTAGTTGAGGGTGTGAGTGCGAGTAGGTTGCTTGATTGTAGTTGCTCTCTTCCTCTCTGCTAACTGCTAGTGGAAGTTCTGGTTTTCCTATTTTGTTTCGATTTTGTTGGCAATTACGTGCACCGTTTGAGCACATTAAGTACCTCTCTCCGCTCACCTTGTTTTCTCTTCAAACTTGGGTAAATGCGTGTGACACCAGTGACACCTTACAGCACCCACACGCAAAATATCAACAAACGCTAGTAAATTTTTTCCCCTCAAAATTGTATTTGGCTTCCATTTTTCTTTCCTTTTCACAAAATAGAAATTTTCTCTAATCTCCTCCATTTCATCGCGCATTTGCAGTAACCTTAACTAATTGTAGGTAATTTAACAGTCAGATGTACTGATATCCGTATCTGCTACTAATTCACTACCTCCCCCGTGCTGGGTATCAACATGGCAACACAACGTAAATTAGAAACTCAAATCAGGAGGGGCAAATTAAATTTGTACCTTCTTATTTGTGGTAAGTTTTTATTTTCATTTGTTTGTATGTTTGTCAATCGGATTAGAACAAACAACTCCTATTTGTCACACGTAAATTTGTGGCCGGTCAAAAGGTTACGCAAAAGGTATTTGGAACTGTCAGTTACCAAGTGGTGCGTAATTGGTCAAATTACTGTATTTTTGAAGATGAATTATGTATTTGTAATGTGTGATTGTATAAGACAGGAATAGAAAATATGGAAATGAAAATCAATTACAGCTCATTAAAATGCTTCAAATCGTGATTATGTAGGCATGCATGAACTAATTGAACTGCAATCGCTCTAGAACGAACTA
Organism: Anastrepha ludens; assembly: GCF_028408465.1. Classification (NCBI taxonomy): domain Eukaryota; kingdom Metazoa; phylum Arthropoda; class Insecta; order Diptera; family Tephritidae; genus Anastrepha; species Anastrepha ludens. The sequence goes on from NC_071501.1 coordinate 114,343,485, forward strand.
ATAACACCGTGGAAAAAAAGTATTTTTTTGTTTTGTGATTCCATTTTTTATATATACAAAAATTTGTATTCGAATTTCAGGCAAATGAATTCGGATCCGGCATACGTAAGTACCTCCGACTCTATATGCGGTGTTCGACTAAGTTGCCTGATTTCTCTTCCACTGTTCATAGTTGAGCTCGATGAAATGCTTTCAAGATCTGTAGACGGATTGCCGGATTGCTGACAATGGAACTTCAGCGAACACCCTGAAGGCCTAGATAACGCCGACGACATCTGCTTACTGTCAACAAAGCAATCCGGCATGCATAAGAAGCTCGATTTGGTGGGAGATTTAAAGAAAGTCAGGCTGAAGATTAAGGGGGAAAAAACTAAATCGCTTAAAGTAAATGTCACGCATCCAAGGAGTAACTTTAGCGTTATGAGTTCCAGCATTCAAAACGTCCACGTCACTTCCCTACCTGAGAAGTGTAATTTCTACGGACGGAGATGCAGCAGACGACATACAAAGCAGAATCGCAAAAGCTCGTGGCGCGTTTGCTCAGCTGAACAGGATATGGAATTCTACATCGATTTCCACACATGCAAAGCTGCGTACTTTTAACTCAAATGTAAAATTGGTCCTTTTGTATGACTGTAGACCTGGCTCATGACAGAATTGCTCGCGACTAAGCTGCCAGTTTTTGTCAACGTTGAAAACGTTTATTGCGGGTAGAGTGGTCCAGAACAACCAACAACAGAGAGGTTTGGGCGAATTGTAAGCATTTACCCCTCCAGACTGAAATAAAGCAGAGGAAGTGGAGATAGATCAGTCATACTTTTCTAAAGGATGCCACAGAAATATGCAGGCAAGCACCCGATTTGAACCCGCCAGGCAGTACAACAAAAGACGCCCTAGATGCATTCGGAAGAGAACTCTCGAAAAAGAACTTAAGGCTTTCAAAAAAGTCAAAGTCGTCGTGAAGGATCATGACCATTGGAAGCGTTTTGTAGAGGCCCAATGTCCTATAAGGGAAGGCAGGAAATAAGAGGATACCTTCAACCACTTTAAAGCAAGACATAAAGTTAGTTGTTGACGGGTGCCCGGTGGAATTTTTCGAAAAGTTTCTCGGCTACCTCGGCTGCAATACCACGGCAGGCCGCGGAGCAAATGAAAATTTCAACTGCAGGCTAAACAAAGCAATGGCGGCACTTGGGCGAATGCATGGGCGAGCGCGCAAATCTCCAGGCGCTCTAAACTATTTACGAATATTCAGCCTATGTGTGAAGTCAGTTTTGTTGTACGGAAGTGAAGCATAGCTAGTCTCTAACACCATCACGCAGATGCTACAATCTTTTGCCCACAAACACCTCCGCATCATCTGTAGAATATTCTGGCCGAACACCTTCAGCAACGACCCGCTGTAGAGATTAACGAATGAGTAGCCCATCCTATGGTCAATCAAAGGCCATCATCACAGATAGGCTACACGCTTAGAAAATCATCAAATTGCATCATGAGAATAGCACTGGACATGATGCGCGTACTAACAGAAGCCAAAATCTCATGCTCCCGAGCGAAGTGAAGAAGGAACAAAAACAAATACCTTCGAACTGACCTTCGCTCTATGCCCACTCTTGACGTTTTTTCAGCTGTCCGACTACTGAAGGTGAAGGGAGAAGACTGAGGGTTCAGCTAAACAGATCAAACTTCAGTACCTCACTTCGGTTACGCACCTTAAAGACACAGAGGAAATCTGCATAACAGATAAAGATGGCAACTCTTTCCCACTGCAAAGCTTGACAGAAAATCAATATCATATCTCCGCAGGAAGCAATTAATCGCTTTACACTTGAATAATATAACATCTCGTTTCCAAAATCGACGTTGTGTGGCCAAAACTGTGCATTTATTGAAAAGCCGCATTCCCATCTCGACGGCTATGCTGAAAAACAAAACTGACGCATGTAGAGAAGACGCATCAGGAAGAAGTTGGCAGTTTGTTGCGGATTGAAAGCGGTGGCCTCATTGGCTTATCTTTCTTTCAAAAGCCTGCTGGAAACGCCAGTTCGGTCAGCGGTGAGCGCTAGGCAGACATCATAAAAAAAAAATTGTGTGGTTAAAAATTTAAGATATGAACTTTGACAATTTTTTGTTTCTGTTCGAAGGCGCGCTATGTCACACAGCTTATGCCACAATCGATCTTTTTCGTGGCAAGCAAGTAAAATTCATCATATAACAAGTCGCTTCTAGTTCTTCTAGTTTTGGCCTATATACTTTTTTTTCAATTTCAAACGTTTATTAACCAAAACTGTTTAAAAATTTAATCTTCAAAATAATAGCCATCGCTAGCGACACATTTTTCCCATCTCTCAGGCAATTTGTGGATGCCGCGACAAAATAATTGGCCGTCTTTGGCCGCAAACCAATCATCGAGCCATTTTTTGGCTCCTTCGTGAGAACTGAAGCGTTGCTCGGAAAGTGCGTGGCCCATCGATGCAAACAAATGATAATCGGAAGGCGCCAAGTCTGGTGAGTAAGCCGCATGCCCAGCGGTTCCCAATCGTATGTCTCCACCAATTCCCGGGTCGCTCTTGTTCGATGTGGCGGTGCATTGTCACATTGTCAGTTCATGCGGCACCCATCGTCTGACCTTTAAAATCATACCCATGTCCCGACTGCTCTGCCATCATTTCTTGCGTTTAACCATCATCTTCATCCAACAGTGCTTGCAATTCGGCGCCCTCAAACTTTTCGGTGGCCGGCCATGGTCCTCATCCTCCGCTAAAATCACAACTTCGGAATTTTTCAAACCACCTGAAGCACTGTGCTCTACTTAGAGCATGCCCACCATAAGCTGGCATAGCATTTGATGAGCTTGAGAAGCGTTTTTCTTCAATTGATAACAGAAAATCAACGATGTCCGCAAGTCGTAGTTTGAAGGCACGAAATTCGACATTTTTAAGAGCGACAAAAATGCATTGTTATAGTTGTCAGATGACAGACGAAAAAAAAGACATTTGGGAAGGTTTAAAAATACTCCTAGCGACGTCTACGGACTAACAGCTGGAAGTCTCATTTCATAGGTATATACCTGCCGCCATATTTTGCGGCAGCCATCACAACTTAACCTAAACTCGTCATACAAATTTGAAAAAAGGGCTAGTTTAGAAATTTGATTGCGCCAATTCGTTGTTTTTTTTTTTGTACGTGACGAATTTAGCGTTGACCAAAAGTACAACTTCTTAATTCAACTTATTCATTCATTTCTATTATTTATTCCTTATTCTTCGCAGATGAAATGCATTGACTGAACTTCCCCGCCACAAAATTCTTTTTTGGAGCATAAAATGCTGGCTAAGCTGCGATTACTTTGAGAAAGGTTATGTTAGCTTGGTTAACTGAAAAACATAGACTTTAGTGCTTCTCTGTAGTAGATTTCTTGTAATAAGTCTGCGTCTCTTGCGCATCTAAGTAAGCCTTGAAGCTCAAACCCCGAAAGCCATTCTAACTTCTCATATTTTAGAGCTCCTAGGCATTTCATACGAGTTCTAGCTAATGCAGGGCAAGAACATGGAAGGTCTTCCAGAGTTTCTCTCTCTTGCAGTTCATTGCAAAATCTGCAGTTATCGTTGTTTGCGGATCCTATGAATAATGTATGCTCGTGCCGCTAGCAAATTGTGGCCTGGCAGTATACCTACGTTAGTTCTGCTTTCTGTTCTAGACATGGCTAGTACGAATCTGGTGTATTTATCTGCATTTTGCACTTCTATGATTTTCGCGGTTTTGCAAGTGTCTCGATTATTCCACCTCCTGTCTACCCGTATTTTCATGTCCGCAGCGGTGGCGTTGTATACTTTGACTAATTTGAGTAGCTCTGGTGTTTTAATACTAATATTAGTTGGCGCTTAAACCCTTTTTTGGGTATTTTACAGAGCTCCTTCTCCCATCTGTGGGTTGCGCCTTCATATTTTCCACAGTTTCATAATGCCTCCGAACAGCTGATGGTTTGTCATGAGATGCTTTTCATGGTAGAAATGCACCCGGAAGTTTGCCATTGCCTGCCTAGAGGCGAACGCTATTAGAAAAAACTTTTTCTTGATTTTGGTGTTTCACCGGGATTCGAACCTACGTTCTCTCTGAATTCCCAATGGTAGTCGCGCAACAACCCATTCGGCTACGGCGGCCGCAAAATTTCGATGTAGAAATCTGTAGTGCGACCAGTTTTATGGCACGGATCAGAGTTGTGGACCTTAAGTGAAAAGAACAAAATCAAATTCCAAATATTTTAAAGAAAAATCTTGGTAAAAATCTTCGGAGCAGTCAAACACCGCAATAGTAAATGGCGCATAAGATGGAACCATGAAGTGGATCATCTAAGAAATTGAGATAATGATGTGCGCTTCATAAAAGCTCCTTAGAATCAGCTGACTAAGTCATATCACGAGAATATACACAAAGAGAGCTCCTTATTCTTTTTGATTAGCGCGATAACCGCTTAAGCGCTCGAATTTGGCCGAGTTTAACAAAGTGCGTTAGTCATTTCTTTCTCGTACTAACCGGAGCCAGTTGGAAACACCAAGTGAAGTCAAGTCCTTCTCCACTTGATCTTTTCAACGTAGAGGAGGCCTTCCTCTGCTATCGCCAGCTGGTACCGCATCGAATACGTCAGAGTCGGAGCGTTTGTTTCCACTCGGACGACATGACCCAGCTAACGTAGCCGCTGGATCTTTTTTCGCTGCGCTATGTCTATGTCGTCGTAAAGCTCAAACAGGTCATTGTTCCATCGCATGCGATACTCGGCGTTCCGAAAAATAATTGATGCTGGAATATTTACAGCGAAAGCAAAACCTAGACCAAGATCAGGATGGATTGATTAGGTACTTTATTTGTGAGGCTTGCACTTCGACCCCAGCGTCGTTTGTGCCCTGTAGATACTTTATAAGGTGACAAGAGGAAACTCAAAGCAAGCAACTGAAAGGAATCAGCCAAAGCTCTGTTCAAATGGAGACATTTTGTTCAGTAGGCCAAAGCTCACACAAATCTGTATCGCCAAACGATGATGATGACTTCCGAATGGTGAACACGCACCAACTCAGTCGGCTGCGGCGGCCGTCCTAGCACTTTGCTAATGGAGAATATATACAAAATATAATAATACACCAAAAAATGCTTAGTAGCCGTAAAAAAACGCAAAAGAACACAAACAAAATACAAAAAAAATTAGATTTTATCCAAAGTTTGCATTTACTTAGTATCACAAAAATCATCGTAAAACGAAAGTAAAATTTTGCTTAAAAATTTAAGTGAATAGTCAAAAAAAATTTAATCGTTCTTAATTTCTCTCATTTTGTTTATTATTCGTAATTGCGCAATTAAATGTGCGCACTTTGTAACAATTTCCGCGACATCTGTCCATTTCCGCACCGGAAATTCAATTGTGAAGCGATAATGCAGGTAATTATTACAAAAGGATGCGCGGGCATGCGCATGTGCCGCATAGATAGACAGGAACACACATTCGAAAGTGCATTTGGATGTACAGATGTGTGTGTGTGAATGCATGTGTGCAGCGGTTCTTGCTCTTTGGCTGAGGCGCTGCGAAATTAGCTTATGCTCGTGCGCGCAAGCAAAGGGCGATCGGGCGATTTTGTTGACGTCGTCAACATCCACACATACATACATACATATAGACGTATGGCATGATTGCACACTGAACAGTTGAGGAGAGACAAACAGCGTGACACATGTGCACCTTGCGCGCGCCTTGACCGATTGACTGACAGGACTGCACACACGCACTCGCACACATACAATTGCGTTAATGAAGTTCATTGCTATTTTACAGTTCATTGAAACATGTTTGCTTGACTTTGCGTACTTTTGAACTTGTAAATAATTGCTATACCCTAGAAAAACGCTTCTTAATCAGCTGGTGAGTGGTCGAAGCTAATAATAATTTGCGTGGATTAGAAGAAGTAGTTTCTGCGAACCGCTTCCAATCTCTACTCCTCTCACGTGGTCAGTCGGGTCATGAATTTAAAAGTCATTAAACAAAATTCCGAATAATAGCAAAATAAATTTACCTTCCTGGTGGTACGTGCGGGGTATAAAAATAGCGATTGCAACCTTATTTTGAAAATTCCGAACCGAACTTTTTTATTTGTCATTTTCGCCTTGATGAAGCGTGAAATTGTCTACCTTTAACGAGGGTCAGAAGGAAGGCCGTTGTTTTGGTGGTAGTGGGAACAACAACCAGAGGCAAGCGTTAACAATTTTCCGTTCACTTGTAAATAAACTGAATGCATATCTGAGCATGTGCGCGTGTGTGTGTGTGCACTTATTTTCGAGCGCATTTGTTTATTTAAAAATGTCTATTAACACCCCATTTATTAGGGCACAAAGTAGTTCACAGACAATCGTAGGCGTGTGTACATATGTTTTTGGCTTGGACGAGTGCAGACATTTGCCAACGTAAATGCAAATTATATCACCTAGAGCAAAAAGTTCCCGGAACATATTCAGAAAATTCAAAATAAAAGTTTATTCCTCAAAAGTTACATTATCGTCTAATAAATAAAACGCGATTTTTTTTTACAAAATTAGCTTTATTCCTCAAGGCAATTTCCATCGAGAACAACGCAATCGTTCAAGCGTCGCTCTAACATTTCAAAACCACTTTTGTAGAATAATTTATCTTTTGCCTCAAAATAGGCCACAGTTTCAGTGATAACCTCTTCATTCGAGCGAAATTTCTCATCGGCGAGATTGTAGATTTTTTTGATATTTTCTGGTGTTACCGCCTCATTTGGACGCCCACTGCGTTGAGCATCGATGTCTCTACGACCACTTTCGAAGTCAGCAAACCATCGTTTTATTGTCATTTATGATGGACACTTTTCAAGTCTTGGCTTCGCTTGAATGGTATTTTTTCGCATCGAGAAGCAGTGTAAAATTAAAACATGAAATTGTTTTTGATCCATTTTTTGGAAATTAAGAAAAGTAGCGTCACTCTTAGCTTAATAACTCACGAACTAATGAATATAATACCATCAAATTTTAACAGCTGTCGTTTTAAGGTTATTACTGACTGAGAAAGAGGTGAATGCAATAAAACTAGTGCAATCTATGTGTTAGGCTCGGGACTTTTCAGGCCATGTGATCCAGCTCTCGACACATTTCTAGAACTCTATTTTCGGTATAACCATGAGAGTCTTAAGTCAGAGATCGTCTTCGATTTTTTCATTTCTTACTTTCGGCTATTAAAACCAGCTTCCCGTAGTGGTTTTTTGACTCGATCAAACAGAAAAATACAAAAAAATTGCAGGATATCAGGTGAATTTGTTGACTGTTGGATAGTATTCGTTTCCTTCTTGGTCCCGGTTAATAATGGCATTGTGCGACGGAGTAGAATCCACGCGTTGATTTCCAACACATTCTTTCTTTTTTGGCTTTGCTTTGGCGAATTACTTCATGTAAACGTCGCCTAACGGCCAAATCATAGTATTTATGCACAATTCCGGTTTAATCCATAAAAATCGTGAGCACCACTTTCTTTTTTAACTGAATACGACATCGTATTTTTGGTTGTGGTTCACTCAGAGCTCTCCACTGACCCGCCTAATGTCTGGATTGCGGATCGTACTCATAAACCCACGAGTCATATTCAGTAATGATGTATTTGATGAAAGTTGCGTCGGATTTATGTCTTTGCCTATATCAAAGCCGTTCCTTTTTTGCATGAAACTCAGGTCCTTTGGGACCAACTTTGCAGCAACGCAGCGCAAACCCTAGGTTAGGTTAGGTTATGGTGTTAGTCGGTCCGTATAACCAACTTACTTAGACCTCACAGGTCCGTTATGATACCACTGTGCGGCACGGGAACCTTGTTTATTTATTTTCATGAAACCATTTTAAGGCCCTTATGAAGCGCAGGATTGGTCTAATCCCGGCGCCAGATAGTTCTGTAAGAGAATTGAAAAAGTGTTTACCTAGACAACTCCTCCTCATCTCTACAGCTTCTACAATATTCATGGGAAAATACTCCTAGTCTCAAGGAATGCCTGTCAAATAGCCAGTGGCCGGTGACACAAGCCACGAACTTCGAGATATCTTCTCTTGAGAGGCTAAGCAATTCCTTTTCCCTTTCTTGTTTATTTGTGGCCATAGTAGCCTGGCTGTTACGCATGTATGTATTTTAATCTTCTTCTTCCCATGACCTATTGGCCTTTTGGGTAATGTTGTTTTTTATAATTAATTTACTCGTGGCCAAAGGTATGCCAATGGTACTTTTATCACGGAACAGTTGAAGAGCAGTACGTTTTCTGGCTAGCTCATCAGCTCAGCACAGTTTCCCTCAATATATCTGTGTCCCGGAATCCAAATAAGGCTGACCTTGAATACGACGCTAATATCATTTAGGGCTGCTCGGCATTCCTGTGCAACCTTTGATCGTAGTAAAGCCGCATTCATTGATTTAATGGCCGCCTGGGGCGCAAACCCTAATTATTAACTGCAAAACCCTGAACAGATTCACAAGCAATTTTGGAATCCTTTTCCTGCTTCCTAATGGTTCTTCTTCTTTCTTCTTGATTGGCGCGATAACCGCATACGCCAGTTTGGCCGAGTTTAACAAAGCACGCCAATAGTCTCTTTCTCGTGCTAACCAGCGCCAGTCGGGCACACCAAGTGCGGCCAAGTCCTTCTCCAGTCCTCTTCCAATCACCAGCTGGGAACCACATCGAACACTTTCAGTGCCGGAGCGTTTGTTTCCATTCACTTAACATGGCCCAACCAAAGTAGCCGCTGGATCTTTATTCGCTGCGCTTTGTTTATTTCGTCGTAAAGCTTATGCAGCTCACTTTTCGTTTGCAGGGGTCGTCTTCAGAATAAGTAGCTCTCATACGAAACTTCGTTTTGGTTTTTACTGAGGAAGGATTTTTATTTGGCGGGTCCCAAGCCCAGCGCACAATTAGATATCCTAGGTTGATTCGCTTACTCACATTAGCTCGCTCTCAAACGGATTTTCGAGAGTTACCTAGAGGATACTTCGGCTAAGTCCGAAAGTTGTGAGCTGTGTGGACTGTAAGCAGTGGAATTATCCTCCCAAATAAATGGCAATCAGGTACTTCCTCTACTTCTACCCACGGAATCGTCCTTTAATTGTTATTTTGCGGTTATTGTTCAACTTTTCTTTCACTTTATTGATATCTTCATCAGCTTTCGATGTCGACGGTCTGCCACTACGTTTGTCACCCTCGACGAACTCACGAGCTCTTCTGAAGCGTTCATGCCACTCGTAAACGGGTGTCAGCTGTGCTTTTGAGAATATCATTACCGATACAGCTTTCCAACACTTCTAAGGTTTTCGCACCATTGAATCCATATTTAACACAAAATTTAATACAAACTCGTTTTTGCAAATTCAAATTTAATTTTAATTTTTAAAAGTGTAACAAATTAAAAAAATGTGCCGAGGTGTGCACCCAAGGCAGCCTAACTTTTACAAATATGAAGTGCTATTACTTCAAATTTTTGTAGGAATGTTCATCACAGATGTGATGAGGGAACTCAAGTCCGTTGACTTAGAGCATCACCTTGCGGTTGTTCCGGGAACTTTTTGATCAAGGTTGTGTATTTATATTATATGTATATGCAGCCACTTGTTGTTGTTGTTAGTAACCTGGTAAGGTTAATCTTCCGGTGCAATGCACCTTATTACCGCCTCTCGCCATCATTCAGGCATAAAAAACGTTGCACAAATTTACAGAAGAAAGCAAAATAAAAAAACAACAAAAAAACCAAAAAAATGGTATTAAAATATTGACTGTTGAATTTCGAAAATTCCCGCCAGCTCGCATGGAATCGAATATTCAATTCACGCCACAGAGCCAGCTGGTCTCATTTCCATACTTCTTCCGACTCTCTTGCAAGCTTTTATTCATTTGCACGGCCATTGCATTTCCCCAAATTGAATATTTTGTTGGGCATTCCAATTATTGTTACTCAAATAGTGTCATTCGTTAAATTGAGATTTAATTGAAATGAAGCGCAAATGAAGCGCCGGCTGGGTGTGTAGCTGGATCGCCCGACTTGAGTGCGCCAACAGCCGTGCGCATCCTTTGGCGCTTAACACTGAACGCAGAACGCTGATGAATGGCTACGATTTTTCATTTAATCAGTGAACGCGCCGGGGGGAGTCGTCGGCAGCATGTGGATTCATATGTATTTACGCGCACACGCACTCACTTATGCTGCATAGTACCTTTACAAGCGCATACATACATACATATGCAACCTTATTCATCTATTCGTATAAACCTCTCCGCCTCCACGCGCGATCAGTGCCGTTGCATGTATATGTATATATGTATGTGTTCATGTGCCTATGCATATGCTTGTGATCCACCACTTGTGGCATTCTGTTCAAGTTTTTGGAATTTAAATTGGATTTGTATCTTTTCGCTTCACTCGCTGCCTTGCATCTGCTTTTTGCTCCACAATTCACTTGCAGCATTGCATGGCTCGTCTTCGTAGTAGTCGTAGGCATGGCGTTGATTATCAAAACGTTTCAGGCATTCGATTTGAATTTATTCATTTATTGACGTTTTGTGCGCCTGCGCCGCATTTTTTTCTTACTAATTTTTTCAGCAACATCAGCTAATTTATGACCCAAAAATGCCCGCCAGATGTTGGTTTATAAAATTAGGATTATCGGCTATAAATGTAATGTGAATATGATCCTTGAGCAGGCGTGCATTTGGAACAGCCAGTTCCTTATTCTTGCAGGCACTTTTGCATGTAGTTCCAAACCTGTTTAAGAAGTGATGTGTTGCTTTATGGTATTTAAATTAGTGATGAAATAAGCAAAGTGAAAACGAATTTTTAAAACTCCCAAATGTAAGAGAAAATCACAAATTCATACATAAATTTACTTTGCCCTTCTTCTCTTCCTCTTAATTGGCGCGATAACCGCTTACGCGATTTTGGACGTTTCTTTCTCGTGCTAACCGGCGCCAGTTGGACACACCAAGTGAAGCCAAGTCCTTCTCCACCTGATCTTTTCAACGCTGAGGAGGCCCTCTTCTTCCTCTGCAATCACCAGCTGGTACCACATCGAACACTTTCAGTGCCGGAGCTTTTGTTTCCATTCGGACGACATGTCCGAGGTAACGAATCCGCTCGATCTTTATTCGCTGCGCTGTGTATATGTCGTCGTAAAGCTCATATAGCTCATCGTTCCATCACCTGCGATATTCGCCGTTGCCAACGTGCAAAGGTCCAAAAATCTTGCGCAGAATCTTTCTCTCAAACACTCCAAGCGTCGCTTCATCGGATGTTGTCATCGTCCAAGCTTCTACGCCATACATTAGGACCCATTCGCTTTGCTTCTTTATCCAGTTTGGAGAAGGCAGAACTAATAGCGCGGTTGTTAAGGCCGATGATGTCGATATCATCAACGATCACCAACAATTGTACGCTCTTATAAAAATTGTGCCTGAGCAATTAAGTTTTGCGGCTCGTACAATGCTCTCCAACAACAGGTTAAAGAAGTCACACGACAGCGAGTCACCCTGTCTGAAACCTCGTTTGGTATCAAACGGCTCGGTAATTGGCACAGATTGCAGGATCGCCCTTCTTATGGATTGGGCAGAGCACACTTAAATTTCAATCGCAGGCAGGCTTTCATCCGACCATATTTTGCATAGGAGCTGATGCATGCACCTTACCAGCTCCTCGCCGCCATGTTTGAATATCTCAGCCGGTAGTCCGTTGGCGCCCGCGGCTTTGTTGTTCTCAAGCTTCATTAATGCTATTCTCACCTCGTCTTGGTCGGGTAGCGGAACGACAATTTCGTCGCCAACGACTGGGGTATCGAGTATCTAGGGAGCGTTCGTACGCCAGACGGAGGTACCTCGACGGATGTAAATAACTGCCTGAGTAAGGCAAAGCGGGCTTACGCTTCTCTTTCGCAATTATGGAAATCACCCACAATCAATCGAACGACTAGATTGAAAATGTTTACCGGTTGTGAAAATATGTGCGACCTTTACGGTAGCGAGTTGTTTGAGAACCGAATGAACCTAGTATTTCTATATATTTCTCACATATTGGGATGCTGGAACATTCAATGAAGGAATGCATGCGATAGCGCCTAGATTTGAGCATAATAAATTTTGATAATTTGATAGAGGATACAAACAGATAGCGATTTTGCTTAGTTCTCGTCCTCCATCATAAATTTTGCTGACACCGGTTCTTCACGGTGTTGCGCACAGGAAGCGTAAAAATTCGAAGCTCTCGATCGCTTGATATTTGCAAAATTCTGTACATTTAAAAATCGAACACGATGCTTCCCAATATTACCGCTTTGATTGAGACTCGCGCAAGCCTCCGCCCTTGTTGATTGCCCGAACACTCAATAATCACGGAGGCTGAGGCTAAGGAGCAACTCAGAACCGAATTTCGCAAAAAGAAGTAATCTTCTTTAGGGGTAATTGCCATACTCAAGGCAGATTAAGCAGGTAGCGGCAGTGGAGTTGCAATTGGAATTTTTTTCTATATATTTGCTCTCTAAATTGTCAAGTTTTCATTTAAATTATTCTAAGCTTTAACAGCGTAAAACTCAAAACTGTATTTAAGATTGTCCGATTTGGGTCAAACATGCACCGTTTTGTTGTATAATTTGTAAAGATAGCTTCATTTTTTTAATTTATTTATTTATTTAGGAGTCTAAAACATAATCAGGATTTTACAGACTACTTTGAACTAGTGTAAGCTTAAATTAATACAAATACTTAAATTAATAAATTAAAGAAAAGAGTTTAGGAACTCATACAATTCATTCTTTGACATCGAAAAGTCAAGCGGAATAGAGCTCGAGATCTCATTGAATTCTCTTAAAGTGCGGGCAAGAGGGGCATTACGTGCATAACTCGTGTTAAGTAATTTAAGGTGAAAGAGGTAAGTGATTCGGAGAGATCTAGTAGGAATATAAAAAGCAATATTGCTTAATAAGGATGAACAATCAATATCACCTTTAATTAAACTAAAGACAAAAGACAGCGAGAGTATAGATCTTCTATTTTCTTGCGATTTTAAGTTAATTAATATCAAACGGGAGTTATATGAAGGGATGGGATGTGAGTATTTTAACGACCTGAGAGCAAACTTAAGGAACACCTTCTGTACACGTTCAAGTCTCTCAATTGCAAATTGGTGGCAAGTCCTCCAGATAAATGTTGCATACTCTAATCTAGAGCGAACAAAGGAAGTAAAAAATAATTTGAGAGTGTAAGGGTCCGAGAATTTCAAGCTATTACGCCGTATAAAGCCTAAAATTGAGTAAGAGGAGGATACAACAAAATTAATGTGACTATTAAATGAAAATTGGGAGTCAAAGATCACACCTAGATCTTTGAATTCATGAACCGGTTGAAGAAGAATATCAGCAATGTTATAGGATGATTTTAGAATATTTTGAGTTTTGGCAAAAGTGACATGAAAACATTTCTTGATGTTTAGGGAGATCCCAGAGTTACTGCACCAGCGAACTAGTGCATTAATATCCGCTTGCAACATAGGAATATCCTCAGTTTTCCTAATAGCAGAAAATATTTTCAGGTCATCAGCGTATAAAAGAAAGTTTGCAAAAGAAAACCAGTTACTAATGTCGTTAATAAACAGAACGAAGAACTAAAATACTGCCTTGTGGCACGCCTGAAGAAGCAATGAAAGGTACCGAGCATTCACCCTCAATCATTACCACACATCGTCTATTGGATAAATAAGATTTCAGCCATTGATAGGATATAGAATGAAAACCAAATGAGGCTAATTTGTGCAATAGAATTGCATGAGAAACTCTATCGAAAGCCTTAGGAAAGTCCGTGTAAGCACAGTCCACTTGAAAACCATCAGCAAAAGTTGAAAAACAAAGATGTAAAGATAGCTTCATAATGCCTTTGTCATAAAAAACTTGACCCTTACTGGCGAAAAACTCAGAAAGTTTTGCAATGAGAGAAAAAGTGGTAAACGCTTGGTGCCAGGTCCGGACTATACAGGGTGAACGATATGAAGTGTTAGCAACTTCACACTGCTTGTATCTGTAAAACAGCTCATGACATCAACGTCAAAATTGTTCTAATGACAGTTCAATATATAGTATTGTTTATAAGCCATGAAAAGCATTTGCGTCTCAGTTTTGTTGAATTTTTTTTTTCTGTGATGGAATTCAAACGTAATAGTGTGATTGCGTTATATTTTTTCTGGAAAATCACAACCAGCCATTGTTCGTGAGCTGAGTCACATCAAAGTGAATAAAAAGTTTGTGTATCGCACTATAAATCGTTACAATGATACTGGTAGCATTGCAAAACGCTATGGAGGTAGACCAAAACAAACCGCAACAACGCCAGAAATGGTTCGGAAAGTGAAGGCTCGACTTGAACGAAATCCACGTCGAAGTGGAAGAAAAATTACCAAAGAACTGAAAATATCGCAAGACAGCACTCGGCACATATTGAAAAATTAGCTCAAGGTCAAGGCTTACAAGTTCCAAAAAGCACACGATCTTTCATCCCAGCACCAGCAAAAAAAAGTTCGGTGCGAAAGAGCAAAGGAGTTGTTGTGCTTGCACGAACGTGGCGAATTTCCTAACATTGTGTTTTCTGATGAAAAAAATTTCCCAATTGAGCAGTTCATAAACACTCCAAACGTTCGTGCTTACTTGACCGAAGGCTCATATGAGAATTTGAGCCTACGTATGGCCGAAGCAATTTCCCATCGCAAGTAATGGTGTGGGCCGCAGTGACCGCTGATGGACGCTCTCCAATCGTTTTTATCGAGCCTGGTGTCAAAGTGAATGCGACTTATTATCGGGAAAATGTTTTAGAAGCTGCTTTAGAGCCGTGGACACGCATACATTTCGGTCATAGACCATGGACGTGCCAACAGGACTCGGCACCGTCTCATAAAGCTCGTGTGAACAAAGAATGGTTAAAAAATCATGTTCCACACTTCATTTCGTCCACACAATGGCTTTTGAATTCGCCAGACGCAAATCCGATGGACTATTCCATCTGGTCCATTTTGGAGAGCAAGGTGAGGACTAAGAAATATGCCAGTATGGATGCGCTGAAAAAAGCGATTATACGAGATTGGGCCTAAATACCCGAAGACCACATTCGTGCAGCATGCAACTCATTTTTTGACCGTTTGAAGGCTATAGTCAAGGCAAAAGGTGGTCACATCGAGCTAAACTGAATATATGTTAAAATTTTAATCATTTTTGAACAATTCTGTCTTTGAAATCAATAAAAACTAATTTTACACAAAAAAGTCATGGTGTTTTGAATAGGTAACATTTCATATCGTTCACTCTGTATGGTGGACACATTAAAATTTCTTAACCAAACTACCGTAGTTTTTAGCGAGGCATTACATACGTGTGTGGTCTTGCGTTGTCCTGGTCGTTTCTCGCTAGCCAGCTTCAAACGAGCCACTTGTTCACAGTTGTTGGTTAGGCCACCTTTTGAGTGCTCCATCACACTTTGGCCACTATCGTCTTCGCACAATAGTGTCGTATCGGACCTATTTTTTATCCCCAGACACCATCCGTTTCAGAAATGGACGATTTCACTCGGTTTGACCAAGTTTTCGCAGCTGGAAATTCGAGCCATTCTGTTTTTTGGTGTGGCACCCGAGTATCGAACTTCTTTTCGAATCCAGCTTTGCGCAAATGGTTTAAAACTATTTTAGGGTCGATCTTTAGCTCCTATGTTATTTTATCGATTATGTGATTTCTTCGACATTTTCGAGAACGGGCCAGCCTATGCATGTACCGAATTTTCTCTTTGTTGACTTCCATTGTTAACACCATGTAACTCACAGCTGAATGGAACAAACAAAAAGCAGCAAAAGCATTGTTTAGCGTGAAATGTCACCTTGACAACGAACATGAATTTTTCTATATTTCTATACCTTACGAGATATCGATCACTACAATCATATCCCCAGAAAATAATGTATTTCTTCTTCCACAAAGTAATTCTAATAATATTCAAGTCATTCCTCCTAATTACGCTCCTAAAGTTTGTAACAACTTCTCTCCTCTCACTTTCACTTACATACATGCATACTATACATGTAAATTTACTCTACCGTTTATAAGTTCAGCTTCCTTTTTACCGTTAGTTTAAGTTAGATTGAAATGGCTGCCGTTCTACACGACGTGTGTGAAGACACACTTTGGCCGATTGGCCGACCATTTGCATTACTACATACTTAAGGCGAACTCTCACTTCGCTCTCTTCGTTGGACCGCACCGCTAAGTACGCTTAATGAAGCAGCATAGCAGCGGTTTTTACCGTTCATCAACTGGAAAAGTGATTTACATGCAATTTGCCATTTTCTGGAGCGTGGAATTCAGCGTTTATTTAGTTGTCGCTGTCGTGTCGATTAAATTTAGTTTTATTTATACCTCTTCATTAGAATTTAAGAGCTATAAATTGCTGAATCGCTATAAACCTGCTTAAATTGGTGACATAAATCTTGTTCAAAATAATTGCGAATTGCCAGATTTGGCATGAGCTAAAGTGAGTGGCGATGCGAGACACTCACACATTGGTTTTGTTGATATGTTGGTGCGGCGAGTGTTTTACGACGCCAATTACCGTCGTTTTGATATCACAACTCGCAAATGCTCGTAAAAACTAGAAAAAAACGAACAATAAAGGAAAAACGACTCTTTCGTAGTCAAATTCCGCCCGTGGAGTTTACTTACTAACTTAGGCAAATAGGCATGAGCGAACGCGTCCCAGCTTTGCGAGATAATTAAACAGGGATTAACTTAGAAACTTCAACTTAGTCACACACAGAGTAGGCCGACTACAGAAGAAATGCTCTGTCGCTTCTGCCACTTTACAAATATGGTCTAAAAATTGTATTTCTGTCTCTATCTACAGTGGCCGACAGAAGTCTACATACACCCCTACCTTTCGTTGTTTACAAAGTACCTACAAACACTTTGCTTAAAAATGTGTTTAGGCAATTTCATTTGAAATCTTTTTTTAATAGACTTAACTAAAACAAATCCATTCTTTAACATAAAACAATACAGTTATGCTAAAAAAACGCAAAAACAGGGTTGACAAAAGTTTACATACAGAACCGGTTTCCTAGCTTGTACTCTTCCTATCCTATTTTGTGATAACGGTAAAATACCGTTTGTCTATTTCTTTCCTTTTCTTATATTTGTTGCTTTGCTAATATTGAATTTAATTGCAATTTGAATACTTAAGCATCTACAATGGCTCCTCGAAAAGAAATATCAGTAGACGTTAGAAATTCAGTTATTCAGCACAGGAAAGAAAGAAATCATATGGCGAAATTTCAAATATCTAAACTTAAGTCGTGCAACAGTCCAGACCATTGTAAAAACTTTAAAAATAGTAGTTCCACCGAAAATAAGCCGCACAGTGACCGCCCAAGCAAACTCTCTCGCAGAGACGTCAGGTTGATGCTAAAAGAAGTGGACAAAAATCCAAAAGTTTCTGCTCCGAAATTGGCCGAGGATATAGCAAGCTCATCCAGCAAGTGTGTTCATCCAAAAACAATTCAAAGAGCTGCGTTTGAGTGCGCATGCTTCATTTGGGCTCCGCATTATACGTGCCATGCTGGTAGAATTGAACGAATCCCGAAAGTATTCTTACATTTCGTGTTGCGTAATTTATGCTTTTCGAATCCTAGCCCTACCTATGAAATGCTAAGCTTATTGACTAACTTAAAATCATTGCAGAACAGGAGAATAATCCTAAATTTGTTTTTCATTTTTCATTTAATCTGTGGTGCTGTTGACTGCCCGGTGCTTCTTGAGAGGATTTTCTGTAATATTCCGGTCAGAGCTCTGCGCAGTTTGGAGTTCTCCTATGTTGTTCTCTAAAAATTTCTTTATGCTCAAAGTTCTGCTATTACTATAAATTATATGTAATTAATATTACTATAAAATCTCTTAATTTGTTGAGACAGACTTGTCATTTTCAAAAGATATTCTTCTTCTTCTTAATTGGCGCTTTAACCGCTTACGCGATTTTGGCCGAGTTTAACAAAACGCACCAGTCGTTTCTTTCTCGTGCTAACCGGCGCCAGTTGGACACACCAAGTGAAGCCAAGTCCTTCTCCACCTCAACTTTCTAACGCAGAGCAGGCCTTCTTCGTCTCC
This sequence comes from Anastrepha ludens, assembly GCF_028408465.1. Lineage (NCBI taxonomy): Eukaryota > Metazoa > Arthropoda > Insecta > Diptera > Tephritidae > Anastrepha > Anastrepha ludens. The sequence goes on from NC_071501.1 coordinate 114,361,684, forward strand.
TGCTACCACTAACTGGTATCGCATCGAGTAATTCAGAGCAGGAGCGTTTGTATCCATTCGGACGACATGGCCCAGCCAACGTAGCCGCTGTAAAGCTCATATAGCTCATCGTTCCATCGCCAGCGATATTTGCCGTTGCCAACGTGCAAAGGTCCAAAAATCTTGCGCAGAATCTTTCTCACAAACACTCCAAGCGTCGCTTCAACGGATGTTGTCATCGTCCACGCTTCTGCGCCATATATTAGGACGGGCATGATGAGAGTCTTGTAGAGTGCTAGTTTTGTTCTTCGAGAGAGGACTTTACTTCTCAGTTGCCTACTAAGTACAAAGTAGCACTTGTTGGCAAGAGAGATTCTGCGTTAGATTTCAAGGCTGGCATTGTTATCGGTGTTACAAGTAAAGCTGGTTCCTCGTTCACCACCAGACCCATTCGCTTTGCTTCTTTCTTTATCCAGTTTAGAAAAACAATTGTACGCTCTTATAATATAGCGATTAAGTTCTGCGGCTTGTACGATCCTCTCCAACATCAGGTTAAAGAAGTCACACGATAGCGAGTCCCCCTGTCTGAAACCTCGTTTGGTATCAAGCGGCTCGGAGAGGTTGTTCCCAATTCTGACGCCGCTGCTGGTGTAAAACAACGTCATCTTGCATGACCGTATTAGTTTTGCGGGGATACCAAATTCAGACATCGCGACATACAACTAACTCCTTTCCGTACTGCAGTTTTGAAGTCGACGAAAAGATGGTGTGTGTCGATTATCCTCTCATGGGTCTTTTCCAAGGCTTGACGTATTGTGGATATTTGGTCGATGGTAGACTTTCCAGGTCTAAAGCCACACTGATAAGGTCCAATCCGTTGGTTGACGGTGGGCTTCAGCCTTTTACACAATACGCTCGCCTAGAACCTTATAGGCGATATTTAGAAGATCAATCCCGCGGTAATTGGCACAAATTGAAGGATCGCCCTTCTTATGGATTGGGCAGAGCACACTTAAATTCCAATCGGCAGGCATGCTTTCATCCGACCATATTTGGCATGGGAGCTGATGCATACACCTTACCAGCTCCTCGCCGAAATGTTTGAATAGCTCAGCCGGCAGTCCGTTGGCGCCCGCGGCTTTGTTGTTCTTTTGCCTCATTATCGCTATTCTCACCTCGTCATGGTCGGGTAGCGGAACGACAATTCCGTCGTCAACGAATTGGGTATCGGTGACATTATCGGTGACATGCAGCTATCACTATTAAGTAGGTTCGAGAAGTGTTCCCTCCATAATTTAGGAATGCTCTGGATGTCGGTCACCAGATCGCCGTCTTTGTTCTTACAGGAAAACGCCCCGGTCTTAAAACCTTCTGTAAGCCGCCGAACTTTCTGGTAGAATTTTGAGGCGTTGTTCCTATTGGCCAGCATCTCAAGCTCCTCGCTCTCACGTATTTCGGCCTCTCGTTTCTTCTTTCGGATAATACGTCTCTCTTCCTTTTTTAGCTCTCGGTAGCGATCCCACATGGCTCGCGTTGCGCCCGATCGCAGCGTGGTTCTATAGGCGGCATCCTTTCTTTCTGCGGCAGCATGACATTCCTCGTCGTACCAACGGTTTTTTCGGGCTCGCCGAATCCGATTTCTTTTTCGGCGGCGGTACGTAGAGAACGAGAAATGTTGCTGCATAGCTCGTGCATGCCGGTTTGTTGGGCTGTACTCTCTGAGAGCAGGAGTGAGAGTCGAGTGGCGAATCTTCTGGCTGTCTGTTGTGATTGTAGCTTTTCGATGTTGAGCATTCTTTGCGTAGTTAGCTGTACGCTTTTTGCTGCACAGAGGCGGGTGCGCAGTTTGGCTGCAACGACGTAATGATCCGAGTAGATGTTGGGTCCGCGGATCGTACATACATCTAATACACTAGAAGCGCATCTTGCACAACATGATCGATCTGGTTTCGTGTTTTGCGATCAGGAGACAGCTAGGACGCTTGGTGTATCCTCTTATGCCGGAATCTGGTGCTGCAGACCACCATGTTTCGGGCCCCGGCGACGTCCATAAGCTTCTGTCCGTTACCGAAAGTTCCGTTTTGCAGGCTGAATTTTCCGACTGTGGGACCATAAATTCCCTCCTTGCCCACCCTGGCGTTGAAGTCGCCAAATACGAACTTATGTCGTGGGGGGGGCAGCGCTCATAGGAACGTTCCAAGCGCTCACAGAAGGAATCTTCGGTCGCATCGTTCTTCTCTTCTGTCGGGGCGTGGGCGCAATTGGGCGAGATGTTAAAAAAACGGGCTTTGATGCGGAGTATTGCGAGATGCTCGTACACCGGCGTGAACGACAGTACTTGGCGACGAAGTCTCTCTCCCACAACAAATCCGACACCGAATTTGCGCGCCTTTACATGGCAGCTGTAGTAGACGTCGCAAGGTCCTATGGTTTTCTTACCTTGCCCCGTCCATCGCATCACTTGAATGGTACTGATCATAGTCCTTAGTTCATTTGCAGGGGTCGTCATCAGTATAGGAAGTTCTCATCCGAGGCTTTGTACATCTTTTCATTGGGGGGGATTTTTAGGTGGCAGGTCCCAAATCCAGCGCACAATCAGCTATTCTGGGATGCTTCGCCTTCTCACGGGTGTTCGGAAGCTACCCTGAGGATACTTGGGCTAACCCCGGAAATTGTGAGCCGCTTAAAGCATATGTAGAAGAATCCTTCTGACCACTCCTAAGTGAATGGCGATCAGTAACTTTTCCCACTTGCGTAGACTTCTACATATGGAACCATAGGCCATAATAATTTCATATTACCTTGGAATATAGAAGCATAATTATTCCGCAATAAAATACTTTTTGAGCAGTCAAATTTGTTTGGCTAGATTTTTTAAAGATTTTTGTAAGATTAGCAAAGAAAATGCTTTTGCACAGTCATTTATCGAGTAAGTGAAATTGTAGTAATTTCTAAGCAAATATAAAATTGGATGTATTTTTAATGCGTGGAATTAAGACAGTGTGTGTGAATATGTATAAACATACACATATACGTGTACATATGTACGTGTATAATCTATACAGGAGAAAAAGTATATTAGAAAGTAGTTCACTACTGAGTAACCAACGGCAGCTTCGGCAATGATTTGCCACCACTCAAACACATGCATACCTATTTACTTAATACACATGCATATAAAAATTCATTCACATATTTGTTGCTAGAAACTTTTATTTTATTTTTAATCCCAAGACCTCAGTAGCGCATTAATTTCGGTGCGAACTTCAACTTTTCCACTAATCAAATTTATTGTTTCGCCCTCTGAGTGCAAAACTTTATTCAATTATCCACTTCAACTACATAGGTACATACTATACATACGAGCGTCAGAGCAATGCGACAGTAGAGCACGCAATACTAGTAATAGAAACAACATGAATGGTTGCTGAGTGAATACAACAACCACAACATAGGGATGTTGTTTGTTTCTTCTGCTTCGCGTGCAAAATAATTTAAAACAATCAAAAGTTAACACCAACACGACCTCACCTCAACTTCGCTCCACTCATCGACTCTGCTTATTTATGCTGACATGCGCGCTCGCAGTCTGGCAAACGCCATCTTTTGTTGCCTAACAGAATAAAACAAAAACATAACTCCACAGACTTACTCATTCGCACACTCGGCAACCGCGACAAGTACCACCTCGGAACATACACACACAAATAAGTACGTGGATGTGCAGAGAAACCAAACTATGTAAACAATAACATTTTGCTAGCATAGACGATGTTTTTGCCGTTTATTTCTATACAATAGTTAATGTCGTTAAAAAGCGTGCCGGTTAACAAAAATGAAAATACACTTCAAATGCTTACTGTATAACAGCAACAGCGCGCTCTCTCATACGTGTTCTTCAACTCTCATAATTCAAAATATTCCACGCAATGTGAAATACCGCTTACACCACCGGTCGCCATTTCTTTAGTCGCATGAACGACTTGGTGATTGCTGCACGCCAATTGGTGGTGGATGCCATATTGCCTGGCCATCACATTACAACAGAGCGCTTTGCGGTTGAGTGTAGAAGGCGGAGTTATAGAATGGAAAAAGAAGTGAAAAAGTGGCAAAAATAAAAAAAACAACAAGCCGCTCAGTATGTAGTATGCAAGAAATATACCCAGCAAACCAGTTAATTGCTTGAAGAGAGTTGATGTGAGAGATTTATGCCATCGTAACCAATAACAGTGAGCACACACACTCAGGCAAATGCATACCTTTAACACCTGTTCGCTGGTGCGAGTTCGTTGGCTGTTCGTGAGTGTGTAGCACCACCACGATCGATAAATCGATCGGAGCTGAATCGATATCTCTTTGCAAGAGAGCGCACTATGAAATAATATGAATAAAAAACAACTCTCACATATTTCGTATAAACACACAACCAACAAATAAACAACAATGCACTCATTCCAACGCAACTAAGCGTAATAGCTATTGGTGTGAGTGGGAAGCCTAGAGAGTAGGCATTTTTTGGCACAACCCACTTGACTTTGAAAATAAATTAAAAGTAAAAAAAAATTCAAACCGGTTAGTTTTGTTACTTGTTATTGTTTTTCACATACCAAATCACCTGAACGTCTGCAAACGTCACCACCACGTAGGCCAGGAGACTCACACCGGCGTGTTCGACTCACCTGGCTAGCGTTGGCGCTGACTTGTCGCTGGAGAGCACTTATTCGTTTCGATGGCTCGTCAAGTAGTTCGCTTGCGACATTGGCGCGGTGCGGTAGTGTGTGAATAATTGTGTTTATTAATCGCGTGTTCTGCCCCACAACTCTTTCATTTCGCTGCGTTTGTGTTTGCGTAATTTTCAAATTAAATTTCGAAACATTTGAGACAATTCGTGAAAGTGTTAAAACATTTGTCACAAGGCATATTCGTGGATTGGATGGGTGGGCAAGTTGCCAATTTGCATAAATGTTGTTGCCATCTGCGTATTAAGTCTGCCCGGTGTGTTGCGTGCATAGAATTTGATTAATTCTGGAATTCGACTTGACAAAAAAGTGTTGTTTTTTTACATAGTCAACCAATATATGAAACTAAAATGTAAAAAAAAAGTAATTCATGAATTTTTCACTGTGAATAAAAGTGAGAAATTTCGCTTGGAACCTGATGAGATGCGTGCCGAGTAATCTTGTGAGCCGTCGGTATTTTTACATAATTGAAAATTTGCTAAAATATAAATTTTACTAACTTGAACATCGAATTCGATTTTGGCGGTTATACGAGGTACGTGAACAGAGCTGAACACTATTTTTAATTCAATACTTAATAAGTACAGCGGAATGTAGATAAGGGGAGGTGCCAGTGTAATGAAAAATAGGTTAGGCATAACAAAGAAAGTATTTTCTGCCTTTGCTGAGCGGGTTTGTGCGTGACCACTACTCGAGCAGAGGATCGGCCAAACACAGAGCTCAAGATATAGGGAGAAATTTATAGAATATAAGTAAATATGTGTGTATGTATGTGTAGAGTCTGCCACGTGCTAATGAAACTAAGAAATTAAATTCTTATTAATGGAAGTTTTAATGAAACTAAAAATAAAGCCTTTTCTTAAAGAAATACCTTTTAGGAAGCAAAAAGTGAATATCACTACAAAGCCAACAATTTTACCGACTTTGCTGTTCGTACGCACGCAAAAGTTTGGCGGCGTTAAAGAAAGTTCGCTATTAAAATGTCCCACGACTTCTTATAGGAATACGAGTGGAAAAATTAGTCCTTAACAAATTAAGTCAAAAAAAGAAGAAATTACATTGAAAAAATGTGCCCGAGCTCGAACGCCACTGTGCCGGCCACTGCTCGGCAGATGAACACCATGCCATGAAAAAGCTGCTTTAAAAAACCAATTGACATTCGGACTCGGCAACGTCAAGGCACGGCAATTGTAATTAATAATTGTAAGCGAAATAAATAGTTTTATGTATTGGAGATCGAAAGTGCCAATTTGCTTATCCTTAAATCCTAATTAAGCACACGCAATGTTACATGAGTGTGGAAGGTACGAGGATCGTTTGAAAAGTTGGTGTAAAAAAAAATACTGAAATAAAATAAAAACTACTGAAAATTATTTGGCTTGGAAGGAGGACAGCGTTTCCACGGCCGGTTTTTACCGACGGGTCGATGATGGAATCAGGAGCAGAGGTTTCCTCTAAATCAGTCAATATTTTAGTCTCCTTTAAACTGCCGAAAATTTCTAGTTGTTGTTCAAGCAGAGATATTCGCGATCCTGCATGCATGCGATATGCTTGGCGATCGCTGTTGGGCGGGAGAAATAAATATCTTTTCCGATAGTCAAGCTGCGATCAAGGCTCTGTCGTTGCCATGTTGCAGCTCTCTTCAGGTGAACTTCTGCAAGAAGGAGATCAAACGTCTCGAACGTGCTGGAAACATTTCTCTTATCTGGCTACCAGAACATAGGAACATAGATGGGAATGCCGATTAGCTTGCCAGGAAGGAGTCAACGGAACCGGTTTCACTTGTCTCCATCTTAGACATCGGTTGTTAAAGGGAAGCTGCACAATTTGTTTCTTAAAAAAGCGCGAGACAGATGGAGTTCTATCTTATCCTAAGCTATTTCAAAAGCACTATCACCTCAGTACGACAGAACAGGACGCCTAAAGTACTGGGGATCCCACGCCATTCAATTTACAAACTCCTAACGGTTCTCACCGGTCTCTTCGTGGTCGGAGCTCATGCGGGGAAGCTTGAACTTTCGTACAACCCCCCTTGCAGAAGCTTTGGCGATCCAGAAGTGAAAGATACTGTTGAAACTCTTTCTTTGCAAATGTCCGGGTCTGTCGGCTAGGCGCTTGAGTGTCGGTGTCTTAGTGTGCCTTTTGGCGATAGCCTCCTGGCAGCTCTCCAGCCTAGATCCATTCTCTCTCCTTCACTACATCAATAGCACTGAATGGCTGTAAATGGTTTTTCTTCATTTAAGTTTTGTAATTTTTCGCAGGGAGTGGTCTACATTATGGTATCAAAACGGCTCTCTAGGAATACTTGTAATGTACACGTGGCACGCTTGCCATCTAACCTACCCACCCACCTAATTGCTTAGCGTAAACCTTATTATTTTTCGACATAATCTGCTTTTAGTCACTCTTCACTTCTTTCAACGCTTTTCTAGTTTATTGATCCCTACCGAATAAAAAAAGGGTTTATCCAAGTCTGAAAATTAGCCATGTGTTTCTGCACTCACCTCCTCGTTTGAATAAAAAATTTTTTCCCACCAGCCATTTCTTCGAATTGGGAAAGAAATAATAGTCCGAAGAATCCGAGGGAGCCGGGTCTGAAGAACAGGGGGCACGTAAAAAGTGTTGCAACCCTAATTCCATTAATTTTGCAACCACAACTGCTGATGTGTTGTGCGCTGGTGTGTTGTCGTAATGGAGAAGGAAAATCACGCGATTTTCTCGATTCAATCGAATGCCTCACACAAAGAAATGGACCAAACTGCCTGATCCTTGATTTGTGTTCTTTCAAGAGATGCTACTAACAAAATGTAACCTCGATAAGCACCAGCAGTCCATCTCTCTGACTTTGTACGGGCCTTTAAAATGACCCTCGTAGCGCGCATACGGTCAGCATCATCATCATCATCCTTGTTGGCTGAACAAATCTGGTCGGGTCTTCGCCTGCTGCATCATATGCCTCCAATTTTCCCGGTGCCTCCGCCCTCAATGCCTGAAATTCCAAAAAACCGTCAATCCATCTGAGCGGCGGGCGGCCCGTTCTTCTATTACTGTGACACTTTCCAAAAGGTATTTGTTGGGGGTGGAAGAGAAGTCTTAAACCAACTCACTTAGACCGTTGACGACTCATTGTGATGCCACAGTAGCAGTTTACCTGCTGCTCCTCGTTAAACTATTTTGTTGTAAGTGCAAACCCACTGATCTGGCTGACACTTATTCCACTAAGGACATCATTATCGTTCAAGAACGATGAGCTCAGGTGTCTAAACCTACGGACTCTCTTCCTCCTCCTCATTCTTGTAGCTTATGCAATACTCAAAATTAGCTACATTCAATCTTTGAGCATTTCGACTCAGCAGACAGTAGCAGCCTGTGATCAAAGCAACTCGATTAGGTTAGGATAGGTTATTCAGATTGCATGCCTAAAACCAGACACTCGATGGCCGTAAGGTCCATTGTGATACCTGCATTGATTTCGATGTACCTAAAATAGACACGTTTTTCCTTGATCGATTAACTGTAGCCCCTTTTGTCGCCTGATGCCCCATTTTGGCCAAAGGCATTTTGGCTTTTTATAGCGTTACATGTCAGACCATCAACCCATCTCGTGTTAACTAAAGTGACACAGCTACTTGCACCTGACAGTTTGTATAGCGTTTGATTGAAAAGTAATGAGCCTTATTTTTTGTAAGCAGTTTTATTAAACCTGTTGGCTTATACAACTAATATTCTTCAAAATAGGACCCTTGAGCGTCAATACACCGCTGATAGCGGTCCTTCCACTGCAGGAAACATTTTTTTAAACTTATCCGCCGGAATCGCGTTCAATTCGGCTGTCACAGTTTTTTGGATCGCCTCGATGGAGTCGAAACGCCTCCCATTCAGCTTTCTTTTCAGGCGCGGGAACAAGAACAAGTCCGGAGAGGACAGGTCTGAGCTGTAGGGAGGGTGGGGAAGCACCGGAACCCCCATCTTGCCCAATGCAGAGGTGCAGAAGAAGGCGATGTGCGCCAGCGCATTATTGTGATGAAGGGTCCAATTGTTGTCTTCGACGTCCTCCCGGCCTTCCTTGAACGACTTGTGCCACCGTTTTATCTGGATACTGGACAGAGATTGGTCCCCGTAAGCCTCCTTGGGTAGCCCAATGGTTTCGGTGCTCGTTTTGTTTAGCTTTACGCAAAATTTGATCGAGTAACGTTGCTCCAACGATTGTTGCATTTTCGCCACTGTAAAATCCTAACACACTTTTAAAACAGCTTTCACGCGCGGAGCGATGTTGACTGCACCGCTGTTGCCAGCGAATTGGGACCGGTTCCGAGTGGAATTGGAAGGTCCAATGATCATTTTCCCCCACCAGCCGATTCGGTTGATCGCTTGGCACACGTTCCGCGCGGGAAGGCTTATTACTTTTCAATCAAACCCTGTAGGTTGAGAGAGGGGTATACCTACAATCTCCATATCAAGAGGTAGGCGAGTGGTAGTGCCCTCTCTCTCTCGCTAATTTGTCTGCCTTACAATTTCCTGGTATGTCACTGTGCCCTGATACCCATATAAAATGGATGCGGAAGATTTTTGTCTAACCAGTCAGTTCCGTCATTAACGGCTAGAATTTCAGGGGGAAATATGAGCAAAAATGTTAATATAATGAAACCTAGACTCTATACCAAAAATTTTGCTCGAATAAAAATAACGTGACAGAGTACATACATTTACCAAAACGCTCCACAATACTGAAACGAACCGGATCTTTTTTTGACCAAGTTGTTGAAATATTTTTTCTTCTGCTGCTACTAAATGACAATGGCAACATCTGAAAATATTAAAAAAAAAAAAAAAAATACCTTGACAGAATTCTAACTGGGAAGCCCTACATTGAGGCGGGTACAAGGGATGGATTCGAGGGCGCTATTGGCAAAAGTTGTGGCATCTGGCTTAGAGTTAGTTTTGGGCTTTACGTAAAATATCATTATAAAGCCAATTCTGTTGTATGGAGTCCTTATCTGGCGGAACTCAGGCATAGTTGCCGCTGCACGTACAGCAATTAGGCTGAGAGGCACTCAAGTATCCTAGACCAACTTGCAAGAGGAGGTACCTGTATGCCAGACATAAGTCATTTTATGGAGATACCTCTCGCAACTTGTAAGCTTCTCAAAATATGGATTAGCGTTAACACCTGCGAAATTGCTAGGCAAAGATGGCCAAGGTTAAATCTACGTCTGTCCAAGAGTATTATAAAACTGAGTAGACTTCAAATAAGGACCTTAGTAGGGGCCCTTTTACGCTTTGTCAAAAACTCAGGATGGTTCAATGTGGAGAAGGAAATGTAGCCCAGCCCCTGCGGCTCCCAACGGACCCATTTCGTGGTCTAAGTGGCATCGTTGTCTCTATGTGCGATGCGGCTGCCAAACCTAACCTAACTCAAGTGTCCTCAGAAATTTTGGACTGATCTTTGGCGACTGATCAACCACCTCGCTTAGTCCAAGCGAAAAATTAAACCTGTTGACGGATGGCTCGAAATTGTATGAAAGGGTTGGTGAAGGAGTATTCTGCGAGGACCTCCCCATCAGGCTAAAGTGGAGGAATCTTCGATATAAGGCTCATCTGGGTACCTGGTCACAAAGCGGCATCGCAGGAAACTGCTTAGCAGGTGAGATGGGTAAATGAGGATTTTTGAGGTAGTTTCCCCACGAAATCAAAGTATTAGGATCCCCTTGACTAATATACCTGCGGTCTGCTATTGAAAGCGTGAACTGCGCGTCAACTCAGCGAACGCTGGGCAAATGCACAAACTTGTAAGGTCGCGAAGTCTTTCTGGCCACAGGCGGATCGGAGGCGCTCGAGGGATATTTTGTGATGAAGGGGCTACATGGGTTTCATCGGGTAAAAGCAGGCCTATTTTCAATATTTTTTTTTCTATGTAAAAAATTATTTATTTAATTCAAACTTTTTTCTGTCTTATAGAAACATACTTAAAGAATAATTTCTGAAATTTTCAAAAAAAAAGCAATTGAAACTCCTCCATTGTGACGTCATTTCCGGCGAACCCTTCAAAATATGGTGAGTCTGCGTTGTCAGCATAACTACTGACAGGACCATCAAAAATGAAAAAAAAACAAAAATAAGTGTTTTAATTAATACCATAAACTCGTGCTTGACCGAAAGGAAAGAAAAAAAAAGTAGAAATTGGAATTCTGGCAGACATTTTTCCAAAAAAATTAAAATTTCGGTCAAATTTCCTTGACATTTTGTTTTTTTTTTTTAAATAATTAGTTGTAATTAAAAAAAAAAACAAGCACTCATCCAAGCACGAATAAATTATATCTCGAACACCTGCGTAAAATTTCATCAAGATCGGTTGAGTAGTTTTCGAGAACATTTGACAACCGACTTTGAAAACACGGTTCCGAGAAAAACGCTTGGCTTGGAGCGCAAACCTTCCAAAGGTTGCATCTTCGAAACTATTATTCGGATCGACTTGAAAATTTAGGATAATATTTTTGAGATGTTGTAGAAATTAATAAGCCAAACAAAAGATTTTTTTAACCCATAAAACCCATGTAACCCCTTAACAAAATCTTAGAGAGTGCTGTGAGACTGTGTCCACGAGGTATGCGTGCTGTGAGTCTCAGCGTTACTTCGAGTCCTTTTTGCGTCAGTTGTATGGAGGGTAAAGTAGAATCATCTCAGCACCTGCTCCTTAGCTGCCCTGCAGGGCTAAGATTCAGGCATCCTGACACTCATTTCTTTGCGAGTCAGGAATATATAGCAGTCCTTGATATTAAAAACTTGATCAACTTAATAAACAGCATGAAGCGGTTAACACCACCGTAACTCAGCCATCGTGCGGCCACCAGCCACAAATGCTCGCTGCTGTACTTTAAAAAGTGTTATTGTTTTCTTCTTTTCTATATCAACATTTTATCCTTTTTCTCGTAAATAGCTTATCTATTATGCTCACTACGAAAATATGCAGTCAATTATGAATCGCTTATAAGCAACGCCCACAGTTTAATTAAAGCGAAAAAAATGCAAATTTTCCAGCTCTATTTCGGCAAAATATTCGTTAATGAGAATTTGAAATTTCGCCCCTTTCATTTGTCTCCCCTGCGTTCGAACTTAATTCGAACTTTTACGGCTATTCACGGCTCGCATTTGCATTCAACAAAATACGCTTGTTAAAATTTATTGACATTTCTTGTTAATTTTAGCCAATCGCTTTTAATTTAAAATGCATTAAAACGAGTTCTCACTTAAGCAGCCTGAATATTTACAGTCATACAAGCGAATTTCTTGAACTTGGCAAATAATTAAATTTATTACCTTAAGCAAGCAGCCGTCACAGCGCGATTGTTTTATGATGCTCGAATAAAAATCTAATTAATCGGTTTTTATTCGATCATTCCAATTTAAGAGGTATTGTGATAAATAATGCTAATTATTAAAAGAACAAAAAAAACAAGCACCAAAGGAAGCAGAAGAGTTTTTTTATGTGGAGGATGGTGCAAAAACGCTGCTTGCGCAACAGCTTAAGATGTGCGAGTCTACGAGATGGTCTCAGCTAAATAGTTCAGCTAAAAGTAACTCTCAAACATAAGTGCAATATATTTTCTGCTCATTTGCGTGATATGAAGATGCAATCTGCTGAACCTTCACTCTGCGATCGTCCATTACCAATCCGCGATTTTGATTTCCACACCTCCATAAAAGTATGACCATCTCTAAAACTAGCCAGTGCGCCGCAGTGGTTTAAATATTTGAGAACAATCGTTTGATAAATCGATGAAGAATAAAAGATGCCCCTGTTTTCTACTTAAATGAGTGATAAAATTAAAATATTTTATTCGATCAGTATACTTGAGTGCAATACTCAACAAGCTTATGATACAATTTTTTGTAAAACAGAAAAAACGAAATGCTCTTATAAATCATAAACTAGCTGGTATACCATAACTACCGATTTCTAGGGCTCATCCGATTAATGAGTGTCACTTTAGGCGCATTTTGAGTTTAATTCCCATTCGCCTGTTGTATTGTCTACAATTCTCAGCTGCCTTAAGAAGTAATTTAAATGAAGCTTCTACTTGGATTTCCTAGACTACCAGGGTTTGTGATAGGCAAATAGTGCAAGCTCTTTGAGCTATTTGGTTTGGCGCAAGTTTCCGGACGTAGTTCATGAGTAGAAGAAGTACTGCGAATTAAAACAAAAACAAATAAGATGCTATAAAATAAAATGAAAAAACAAATCCATTAACATAAAAGATAAAAAAAACATTTAAAACATATTCCAAACAAAAAAAAAAAAAAAAAAAAAAATACATTAAACTTAAAAAACAAAAAAGTAACATCAACAATAATTTTATTTTATTTAAAGTTATAAAATAAAAAATTATGAATATGAAGATATTTTAAAATAAAACTATAGAAATGGAGTAAGTTTAAGTTAAAAACAAATACATCAAAATAAAAAGATTAAAAAAAAATTAATTAATTAAATGAAACAAAGTGAAAAAAATAAAAACAAAGATTAAATAAAATATTAAAAAATTAAACTAAATTTAATAGAATAAAATTAAGTAATAAAAATACACCACAATAAAAAGATTTTTGTTTGTTTTTTTTTTGTCGGGACAACTAGCAAGTGCAGCACTCAGACATTAATTAAGTCCATTGTACTACACTTGGATTCCCTTTTAATTTTCTTTAAATCTACCCGATCTCCGAAGAAATCTGAGTAGATCTTGTGGTGCTAAGGAGACAAGGTGGTCGCTTCTTAACACAGCAGTGCCAAAGACCTCAAACCTGATTCGAGCGAAGGTGGGGCAGACACATAGGAAGTGATCCGCCGTCTCATCCTCCTCTTCACAAGCTGGGCAGAGTACACTGTCTGAGATGCCCAACCTTTCCATGTGCTTCGCCCACAGAAAGTGGCCCGTCATCAGTCCAACCAGCCGTCTGCACTCCCCTCTGCTTAATGACAGAAGGGTTTGCGACAGTCGCTCGGACATGACAGGTAACATCTGTTAAGTCCATCTGTAGCCTCTCTCAGCATGCCAAACTCGCCTGCCACCCAGTTACCCTTTTTCTAACCGTGACTTTGATGACCGCTGAAGGGAGTGGCAAAACGGGCTCTGGGCCCAAAGAAGTTGGCCTCAGAGCCCATCTTAGCTAAGGAGTCAGAGGTCTCGTTACCCGCGATACCCACGTGTCCCGGGACCCATGTTAGCATCAGGCTATTATGTCTACCGACATAGTTCAGCCTGGAGTTACAGGACTCGACTACCCCTGATGTGGTTGGGGGGCTGTCTAAGGCCAGAAGCGCAGCTTGGCTGTCGCTGCAGACACATATAGATCTGCCTCTCCATCGGTTTTCCACAACAAAGTTCATCGCCTCTTGAACTGCATACACCTCCGCTTGAAACACAGATGCATGCATTCCATGAGCGAAGTGCAGTTTTGTCCCGCTGGATTCCACGTAGACCCCAGAGCCGACACCCTGCTCGGTCCTGGAGCCATCCGTAAAAATGCGAAAACAGTGTCTGCCGGGCTCATTTTCAAGGGCCTATTACCAAACGGGCAACATCGTATGCTTATGCTTGTGCGTAGACTCCCGAGTCGTTTAAGGTGGTGAGTAGAGGATCGATCACCATGCACCTGAGCTATGGAGATAGCACACAGCTTTGAGGGCATCCTCTGTTTACCCGGATGACACCAGCAGATCTTCTTCTGCTCGCACCGAGACGATTCTTTGGGGCAGCATCGAACGAACCCAATTCACTAGCAACCGGTCTACGCCGTCCCTACTAGCAGAGCTACACATACGGTCAAAAGCGGCATTATCAATAAAAAGATTAAAAAAAATTAATTAATTAAAACAAAATGAAAAAAAAAATTAAAAACAAAAATTAAATTAAATACAATAAATACAATTGAATAAAAGTAAGTGGAATTAAATACGTATTTAAAATATTTTTATTTATTTACAAAAAAAATTACTTTAAGAGTCAATCTTATAAGCTAATTGTAACATAAAGCGATAGCGTCGAGTAGACTACCTACTTATTAAAAAAAAAAAATAAACTAAAATTAAATGAAATTAAATAAAATAAAATGATATAAAATAAAATTTTTCAAAATTAAAATAAAATTGAAAACAAAGTAAACTGAAATTAAATTAAACGAAAAATTGGTAGTAAAATAAAATGAAATTATTTGAAATAAAAAATAAAAACATGTCAAATATTTAAAAAAAAATTTATTTTATTTTATTAGCTCCCATGCGAGCTCGTTCAGCTTGCCTAATGTTTGCCTTGAGGTATGAGGTCTCGCCTTGTCGTGGTGAAACAAAACTTTGCGTCTATTCACTAAAGACGGTCAATTTTTGTTAAGTGCCTCATACAGGTTTGATAGCTGATGGGAATAATAATCAGCAGTTATCGTCTGGTTTGGTTCCAGAAGTTCATAATAAAGAATACCGGCCATATCCCACCAAATGGACAGGAGAATCTTCTTGGGGTGAAGTCCATCTCTAGGGGTCGGTTCTGGTGTTTCATCTTTATCTAACCACTTCTGTGTATTTGTTGGTGGACGTAGTTTGTTATTTTGTTAACAAATGCTTTAATCGATAAATACGCAGAAGGCTAAGATAGACAGACTCCTAATCCAAGGCGGAACAGCATATGCCGAGGGATGCGTGGCTAAGAGGATGCTTAGTCGTGAATATGCGAACTCCGGATACCTGGTGACCTCCCGTTTTAATTAAATGCCTTCCCGCGGTACAAGGGCTCTGCCGTGGGTGACCTCCCTTCCCTAACACTCGTGGGAATCACATGGATACAAAACAAGAAAAAACAAAAACCAAACACGACGAATCTGCTGCTGGGCAATCGTCGTCGGTCAACTCGACCGAATCAGCCATCGGGCTGAATAACCCTCTTTCGGCTGCGCGCAGCGTTGTTGGACATGCGCCTAGTCAACCTTCAACAGCATCTACTTTGGCAGGTGCTGCTGATAAGAAAATCCCCGCATCAACATCCACACAGTCTAATGAAGACCGACCTTTCCTGGCTCCTAGGCCAACGTCGGAACATTTAGAATCCGGTCATGAGCCAATGGACTCCTCTGATACCGACACCCTGTGTGGAGACAACAATAGTGTTGTCTCAGAAAAATCCGGATGCACGGTCATTGGTTCAGACCTTGGTAAACTGAACCTAACATCCGGCTTCGTCAAAATGAAGTCAGCTGAGAAAAGGCGTTTCAAGCAAGCGATGGCAAGTGGTCACTCTAGAGAGAAGGCTCTGGAAATAGCAAGAAATGCCTCCACGGCGAAAAGAGTGCGCTCGGAAGAGTCAGCCAAAGAAACGCCAGGTGGCAAAAAACCCAAAACGTCTTCGCACGTGGGAAGGCCAACTTTTAGCCAAGTGGCTAGCATTGTTCGGCTGGGTATTGTCCCTTCTGATCTAGCTAAGTCACCTTTTAACAAAGAACAATTGGTTCTTATTCAAGAAACGGTTATTGACGTAATGATCGAGGTCGACGACAATAACAAGCCAGTATTTGAGGGTGCAAAACACAGGAACAGTTGGTTGCTGTTTCTTTGCTCCAATAATGACACGGCCAAATGGATGCGAAGCAATTTCGATCTTATTAAGAAGAAATGTGGGTTAGAAATGATGCTCGTGGAGGAAAATGATTTTCCTAAAACGTTCATCGTGAGGGGTTTCTTCCCACAGAGTATTGAACTCTCTAACGAGAAAATTCTTGCGACCATTGGGGTCCAGAACAATCTGGCAGCCAAACACTGGAAAGTGATCCAAAGGTCGACCGAAGGTGCCTCACTTCACCTTGTCATGACGGTTGACGACGAATCGCTGAGTAAGCTAACAGAGCTGAAAGGCAAAATTGCATATCGCTTCGGCCATGTGCGCCTTATCCTCAAAAACAACAAAGCGGGGGTAAAGGCGGAGGAAAGCGTTGGTACAGCAGAGCCACTGGGCGCGCAAGAAGTACCTGCCGCAACATCCATAAGTAGTGCTGTTGGGCATACTGATGAAACGGCACCCAAAGAGGTGGAGAAACCCTCAACAAGCAAAGCGGCGTTAGAGCGACAAAACGCGATAAGGGTCGTGAAAAAGGCTACCGCTTGCGACAAAGCAAGCAAAACCACGGCCGGTGGGGGGTCATAAGGACCACAAAAACAAGGGACCTCGGGGCGCAAGGCTCCAGCACCTTGTGGCAGAAAATAGCCAAAAATGAGCACATTGAAGGTGCTACAGGCGAACTTGCACCATGCCACAGGAGCATCAGCCACCATGTGCAAGAGATTCGCCGAAGAAAAAATATCCATAGCTCTACTGCAAGAGCCGTGGGTATTTGGTGGTCAAGTTAAAGGACTATCTAGCAAGGAATGTAAGTTGGTTTATTATCACTGTCCGCGTCCAAGGGCTGCGATAATGGTAGACAATAACACTAACTACTTTCCACTTTCAGAGTTTGCCAGCCAGGATCTGGCAGCTATCCAAATAGAAATCGCAACGGAAAAGGGGACACAGGAAATTGTTTGTGCGTCTGCCTACTTCCCGGGCGATTCCAACGATATACCTCCTGTAGAGGTGCAGGCGCTTATTGAGCACTGTCACTCACGGAACATACAGTTCGTGATCGGATGCGATGCAAACGCGCATCACTGTATCTGGGGCAGCTCGGATGTCAACAATAGAGGTGAGTCTCTCTTCAATTATCTGTTAAGCAAAAACGTAAACATTAGTAATAAAGGTACTAAACCTACGTTTATTAACGCTATTAGAGAGGAGGTACTAGACCTTACTCTAACAAGCCCATACATTGCTAACTTTGTGAGAAATTGGCATGTGTCTGACGAAGCCTCTTTGTCAGACCATCTACACATAAGGTTTGATCTACCAGGTAGAAGTGATCTCAGAAATGAGGTCTTCGATCCTAAAAGAACAAATTGGAAACGATATCAGGAATTACTAGAATCAAAGGTCGATTCACTGCCTATCAACATAAGTTCTGTAGGTGAACTAGATGAGGCAGCGTTTCAACTAAGTGATACAATAATTTCAGCATACCACGAAAGCAACGTAGTCAAAACACGTAATGTGACTAGAAAGGTCCCATGGTGGAATGATAAGCTTGCCAAAATGCGTAAAGAAACAAGACAACTTTTCAATCGTTGTAAACATACAAAGGTATGGGACGACTACAGGGTTGCTCTAACAAATTACAACAAAAAATTGAGAAAGTCTAAACGC
Source organism: Anastrepha ludens (assembly GCF_028408465.1). Lineage (NCBI taxonomy): Eukaryota > Metazoa > Arthropoda > Insecta > Diptera > Tephritidae > Anastrepha > Anastrepha ludens. The sequence goes on from NC_071501.1 coordinate 114,379,673, forward strand.
GAGTCATGGAGAAGATACTGTGAAAGTATTATCGAGGCGCCAGAGGGCGCCAGGCTCCATAAAGCTTTGTGCAAGGAACACTCAAACGGTGTTACAACTTTAAAAAGACCAGATGGGTCGTATACAAAAAATCGGAAAGATACTTTGGAATATATGCTTCAAGTACACTTCCCGGGATCTATAGATACGTCATCGACAGTGAGGGATGATCAGTTAACACCAGACCAAGGGGTCGTGGCTAACAAAAAATCCTGGAGTCTGTCAGGACGTATCTTTACCCCAAACAAAGTACGGTGGGCCGTTGGGTCCTTCCAATCATTTAAAGCACCAGGGGTAGACGGTATTTTTCCAGCCCTCCTCTTACGAGGGATAGAAATACTAATAAAACCACTTATTGCCATTTTTAGGAATAGCTTTAGTATGGAATACATACCAAACGTTTGGCGTAAGGTCAACGTGATATTTATTCCAAAAACGGGCAAGAGGTCCAGTGAACTTCCAAAGTCATATAGACCTATTAGTTTAACTTCGTTTCTCCTAAAAACAATGGAAAGATTGGTGGATCTTCACATTAGAGAAAATCTAGAAAAGAACACACCCTTGCATAAATCGCAATACGCATATAATAAAGGGAAATATACAGAAGGAGGTCTTCACTTTCTCGTATCAAAGATAGAGAAAGCTCATTATTCTAAGGAAATCGCCTTATGCGCATTTTTAGATATCGAGGGTGCATTTGATAATACAGATTATCGCTCGATTGATAGAGCATTACAAAATAAAAACATTGACAAGCCGACCATAGGGTGGGTAAAGGCAATGCTGGAAAGCAGAGAAATCAGCTTATCTCTAGGAGGTGTATCAGTCTCAGTCAAAGCATTAAAAGGATGCCCCCAAGGTGGTGTTTTGTCACCTTTATTATGGTCCTTGGTTATTGACGACCTCCTAGTCAAACTAAGTGAGTTAGGCTTGGAGGTAATTGGCTATGCTGACGATATTGCAGTGATCATTCCTGGCAAATTCGACAGAACAATATCCAGCATTATGAATCAAACATTAAATCTCATTCTAAACTGGTGTCGTGCAGAAGGACTTTCTATAAATCCCAGCAAGACTATTATTGTACCTTTCACAAACAGATATAAGTTGGACCTTGGTTCAATTACTGTCGAAGGAACAAATATAAACTATTCCAATGAGGTCAAATATTTAGGAGTTGTTCTGGATAAAAGATTAAATTGGAACTCTCACCTTAAATCGGTGATAGATAAAGCCACCAGAGCCATGTGGGCATGTCGCAGTCTCCTGGGGAGAACATGGGGTATTGACTCCAAAATGATTCATTGGATGTATACAATGATGATTCGACCAATCATTACCTATGCGTCCCTTGTTTGGTGGCCCAAAACCACACAAGAAACAGCCAAGAAATTACTGGCAAGTCTTCAAAGGCAGGCCTGTTTGTCTATAACAGGTGCCATGCGAAGCTGTCCTACAACTGCAATTGAAGCGATAGTAGGATTATCCCCACTGCATATATTCATATGGAAATGTGCAGCTAGAAATGCACTAAAAATGCAAATCTTGTCAAATAAGGAATACAGTGACTTTGGTCATATGAGTATTCTAAGAAAAATACCGGATAGGGATATTAGCTGTTCAGTAACAGACTACATGATTCCGAAACGGGTCTTCAATAGAAATTATGAGATAATTATCTCAGACCGTGATGAATGGGAAATTGGAGGACCTTGGGTTAACCCAAAAAGTCTGAAATGGTTCACTGATGGTTCAAAAACAAATACTGGAGTTGGTGCCGGGATCTTTGGACCCAACACAAAAATTTCAGAACCCATGGGCAAATGGCCCAGTGTCTTCCAGGCCGAAATCCAAGCGATTTCGATCTGTGCACTGACAAATCTAAAAAGGGGTATCAAAGGGGCCCACATAACTATATATTCGGACAGCCAAGCGGCACTGAAAGCACTAATGTCTCATTCTTTGGAGTCGAGACTAGTGGAAGAATGTGTAAACAATCTTCAAGAATTAAGTACAAAAAATACGGTTATACTTTGCTGGGTTCCAGGTCACTCTGGAATCGAGGGTAACGAAATTGCTGATGAACTGGCAAGGGCTGGATCGACATCAGACCTTATAGGACCAGAGCCATATTGTGGTATCAACTGGGCGGAAGCTAAATCTAGGGTAGACCAGTGGGAACATACTCTCAGAATAGCTTACTGGAAAGATAATCTGAAACTTCGTCAAGCCAAGAGGTTGGTTAGACCTTTTACCTACAAAAAGGAACTGATTAACTTACGGAAAGTAGATATCAGGAAAATAGTAGGCTTTCTTACGGGCCACTACTATCTAAACTATCATCTTAACAGAATTCAACTTCTCAGGGACACTGAGTGTAGACTCTGTTTTGAGGATGATGAAACAACGGAGCACTTATTGTGCGAGTGCGTTGCACTGGCTAGAACCAGAATGCAAATTTTCCACCGTGATCAACTGGATCCGGAAGAAATAAAGAAAGCTCCTATTACAGATATACTAAGGTTTATACGTATAGCAGAAAAATTGTTGGAAGAACATGGCTTTCAACCAACTCCTTTCCAAAGGCAGAGAACAACTAGGCAAACTAGAACCTGATGTAGTGGTCGGGTAACTTTCGCGGATGATCAGAAGGATCATCCATATTAAATTAGGTAGCTTGACACAAAAGATCTTTTAGGTCGCAGTGTCGGTCATTGGACCACCTACTAGGATAAATTATTATCATTATTAATTATTAACCATTGGCGTTTGCGAACAGGATTTTTGTAAAGGACCCATTTTTCATCGTCAGTAACGATACGGTTCAACTTTCATTTTCAAGCCGTTGCAGCAGCTGAGAACACAAATACACTCTCTGCTGAAGGTTGGCGACGGAAAGTCTTTGCGGAACCCATTTTCCCAGCTTTGAAACCTTTCCCAACTGAACCAGGTGTCTGGTTCTTTCGAAAATACTCCACAGCCAACTTTATCGTCTAGCTTGGAACCATCTGTATAAAAATATGTATGTAAATTAAAATTAAGTAGTTGTAAGGTAAAATAAAATAAAATTAAATGAAATGAAAAATTATGAAAGAAAAAAAAATTAATTAAATTAAATTAAATATCACAAAAAATCAGAACGAAACATTATAAAGCAAGAACAAATTCAATTAAAGTAAAGCAAATTAAAACCAAATATATTCACAATAAACTAAAGTCACGTAACGTAAGTGAAACCGAAATGAAAAAAAAAATTAAATAATAATGATTCGAGCAATATTAAATTAAAAATGCTCGCCCATTTTGTGCCAAAGAAATTTATGCACAATAAATTAAAGAGTAAAAACAAACACCGACGGCATTTGAGTTTTATATCTTTTCACGTGTCGCTCAAGCACTTTATTTATGAGATTTTGTTGTTGCAGCAGCAGCAAATCCAAATGGTATTTGTCTTTCTAAGCCTTTATTTTCCCTAAATCGCTTTGGTTATGATGATGCCCATTTAATTTGCTCCTCTTCCTACTAAATATACGTACAGTTCAATTTTTATTTTCTCTCATTTCACCTTCTCGATCGACAGTTAATTCGATTTTAACAGAATCGCATTAAATATTCAATTTAATTATGTCGTATTCAACTAATTTATGTTTGCATACATAATTAATGGTGTCGGTGGTGGTGGCGAAGGTGGCGCTGATGCAAGCAAGACACACAGACAAGCAAGTTTGCTTACATACATATGTACATAAGTATGTGCGTACTCGTCGTGCTGTAGATATTTGCTGCTTCAAAGGCATGTTGTTTTATTTGTTTTTTCTTTTGTTTTTGTGTTTTTTTTTTGTTCTTTATAGTGTGGCAATTTTTTTTTCACTATCGCCACCAGCAGATCTAATCGGAATTGAGTTGTTTAATTGCCAAAAAATGCTACATTTACGATTTTTCAATTCTTGCGCGAGCGATTGTCGTGTGGACACATAACAACTTTAATTAATTACCGCCTTAATTAGCTTCAGCAGCAGCAGCAGCAGCAGCATCTGCATTGCCAACTGTCGCAGTAACATAATTTTTTCAATTTTTTCTGATTTTAGTTAGCTATGAAAACATGTGTAAGAATCTTCAAAAGGTAGCGAAAACATGAAGATATTAATTAAGAAATGTCAAACATTCCTTAGATATAAAGATAAGCATCGCGCTATATAGTAACTGTATTTAGACATAACTAAAAGAAGACAATTTCGGCAATGCCATCTCTAGCTGACTGACAACCCACTGCCTGTATGGCAATTGGGAGCTCGAGGCCTCTTTTGTTTCCTACGCTGCACCTTCACTCTCCTCGCTCTGTTCTTTTTTATCTTAAGGGCTTTCTTCGCTTTTCTATTTGTCTTTCTGGTTTATTGTGTTCCACTAAATTTGAACCACTTGCTTTACAATTCATAATTGATTGTTTTGGTAATTGAATTGAAGCCGTCCTATTGTGGCTGGCTGCCTTCACTCGCTTCTTTTGACGCTACCAATTCAGTGGTACCGACAACGCTTGCTGCCACTTTTGGGGTACCTGTCGTCCACTTTGTCTGTTTGCTCGATTTGTTAGCATTTCTTTAGTGCTTGTTAACTGGTGTCTGCACAAATCTGATAATAAGCTTTGAACATTTTTTAATTTTGAGTTCGGTGTTCTTGAAAATTCACATTGATAAGAAGAAGAAAAAATATGCGCACCTGCATACATGCATACATATGTACATAAGTGTGCTTTACAGCCAAATTTATAACAGCAGCATTTCATAATGATTTCTAAATTTTTGAATTTTTTTATAATTTTCTATCAAACATCATCAAATTCGAATAGCTAAACAGCGCGCCTCACAAAACTAGCAACAATCACAATAAAAATACATGCATACATACATACATATGTAAGTCAAAAATATGTTTTCTACACATTAATCAAATTAATTATCAAAACTTGTCGACAGCCTCTGAAATAGTAGCTGCCTTATTGCTTATTTGCTGGTACTAACATGAACTACCAAAAAGAGAGCACACTTACACGAAACTACTACATACACACATACATGCATATTTCGGCAAAGTTCTTTGATACTCGTCTACTCACTCATAACTGTTGTAGTTTGCAATTCCCCTACCCAGCAATATTGTTGTTTCTTAATTATGTACATTTGATTTCGTTTTGTAGTTGTGTTAAAGTTCTCTTACAGTTTCTACCAACATTAATGTTAAAATGCCTTCTTTACACTCTGGAAAATGTATTAGTAGACAGCACAAATTGTATTCGACCTCTGTAATGAAACTAGTAATTTGTTTTGCTTATCTTTGAATCTCAAAGTTGAGAATTTTATGTAGATATGATAACAAAAAGTAATAGAAAAGCTAAAGAAATAATTGAAATTGAGAACGTCGCTAATTATGTGAATGTATGGATGTGTGTAGTTTGTTTCACTTCTATGCAAAATTAATCAACCAATTTTGTATTTGAATAACATTTTTACTAAATAACAAAACAAAAAAACAAAAATTATTCTGAGCAATGGAAATCTTTATTTGACCTCCATTGCTTGTATGTTTCTACACGCCAGCTGTCAAATATGAGGCCGTTTGCAAAAAGTATAAATTTTCCGAGAGGGGGATTAATTTTGCGCCACTTTGTACTAAGACACTGTACAGTTAAGGCACTAATGTTTAACGCTTTACCGCAAGGCTATGGACGTTTCTTAACAACCTGAATACCGGCCCTTTAGAGAGCACAAGTTTTGTACTTTAAGAGTGAAAGTAATTAAAAAATATGTCATAAAATTATTTAAATGAAAAGTAAATAATATAGAAGTATGAAAAATTATTTGCTAAACTCGCATATATAAATACATACACACATATGTAATACCTTGAACTCAACTTGAAAATAAGGCCTTTTTTCTTCTAAAACAAATATGACATTATTTCCAGTAACGTGTACGAGTATAAAATTCAAATCACAGTTTATTTGAATCTGTATGTACTTAGGTATATTTCCCATCTCTTTGATAATCTATCAATGTATGTCTTGGCAAAACCACTTCATCTTATGAGACCACGACTGACTCTTAAAAGTACATTCTGCATTGGCCGAGGCATGTGAAAATGTCCGAGAGAATGTGCATAGTCCATGTCTGATGAATACGGCGGGTGTGATAAGTCTTTCCAACTCTTCTTCTTCTTCATTGGCGCGATGACCGCTTAAGCAATTGTGGCCGAATTTAACAAAGTCGATGTTTTCTCGTGCTCGCCGGTTGGACACACCAAGTGAAGCCAAATCCTTTTCCACCTGATTATTCCAACGCAGAGAAGGCCTCTCTCTTTCGAACTACAGTTTTTATGTAGTTCTAAATCGGTGTAGCAAGATAAAGCCGCGTGTTGTTATGATGGAAAATTAAATACTCGCGTCTTTCTTCTGATCCCCCCAAGATCAGCGTATCACTGTTGCGCCAGGGATATTTCGGTTCTGAGTCGTGAATGCTTGGTTGAGCTTCTACTCAAATTTAAGATGTGAGTTTTCTCGTATTCCTAAAAATGAAAGTGCGTAGAGATTTATGCCGCCTTCGAATGACAGTTAAGTTTTTTGAGCAAGTTTTGTTTGCACAAACACACTTGGAAAAATTTTCGCGCGACTTTAAATTTTGTCCATTATTGTATGTTGCTTTTACATATTCTCGTAGTCTTCCCAGCGTTGGTAAAACTTGTCGGCGGACGTTTTACCACATCCAGATTGTTCTAAGCTCTTTGGCATGCCAACAGGAGGATGCATTTATGAGACCGTAAGGCCATCTTTTTTTCATTTGTGGGAGAAAATCAAGACGCACGCCACAAAGGAGGAGTTCGGCCAAACACCTAATTATTTATTTTTTTTTTTAAGGCCATCTTTTTCCTTCCCTAGGTAATCGATTTCTTGCTCTTTTTTGACAAGCAAATTTCCTTCTAAATTCATAATTTTTTTTTTGCGTGTGAATCGTTTGACTTAAAACTTTAAGTTTCTTAGCACAGTGATCGCAATTACATTCACTTAAATAAATAAAACATTCCTTAGTAAACGAAACTTATTTTTCCACAGAAACAAGATGATTATCGAAAATGTTCAAACCCAAAGCTTTGCGTCAATTAGCTTATAAACGACATAAAACTAATTTTTGAGTCAAATTTGGATTGCGTCGACTTATTTCTAGAGACGTCGGAGAAAATAAAAATCTACTAGTATAGCCTGAATAAGAAGAAATTTTTTTAATTTTCAAATTATGGAGGAAACATATATTAAAAGCTGAAAGCAACTGAAATACAGCAATTGGATCCAGTGCTCAATGATCGGGATACGGATAAAAATTTTGCACGCAAATGCAATAACAACAATGTGATCCTGATAGAGGTCTGGTTCTATTTAATATGTATTATGTTCGTTTTGTTTTTCGTCATTTTGACAGTTTGACAGCGCTGGCTTTTGCAATTGGTAGCACTGGTAAGGGAGTATGAATTTGTGCATAAAAATAACCTTCTTTATAAAAGTAAATGTGCAAATTCTTCCACAGATGCTGCCAATTTATTTGCTAACTTTTTTGCTCTAATTTCTCGACTTCGACTTGGATTTGAGTTTTCCCTCTAATAGTTTTTACCTTCTTAATTTTGACTCATTGTACACGTTGAGGATAGAGAGGCTTTACAACAATAATTCATGGATTTTCTGAGGCCCAGATCCGACAATTTTGCTTTTTGACGAAGCCACAGAGGTGGAAATGGGCCTCATCACTCGAGATGATTTTTCGATGGAATTCCGGATCTTTTTCATGCATTTCAACGACCCATTCAGCAGAGATACGACGTTGTTGATGATCGGCCGGCTTCAGTTCTTGTGTTAACTGGACTTAATAAGCCTTAAGACCCAAATCTTTATGCAAAATACGGTATAATGACGTTTGTGGAATGCCTAATTCCAAAGAACGACGAGGAATGGACAAACCTAAGTTTTCTTCTACACTTTCGGCTACAACAGCAATATTTTCGGCTGTTCTTGAGCGACGTGCACGGGTTTTATTCTTCACATCACTAACTTCTCCCAAGAGTTTTTGTACCAATTTCTGTATTGCGGTCCGACAAGGTACTTCACGATGGCCCAAAAATGTTCGAGTTTTACGAACCGTCTCTGCCAAATTTTCACTATTTTTATAGTGAATTTTAATAATTTCAATGCGTTGTTTAAGCGTGTATCCCATATTTATTAATGGCGTAGTTTCTAATTGTCAAATATCAGAAAATGACAGCTTCAAAAGTGGCATCTACCGAAATAGCGGGGTATTCAAAATAACACCTGTTATTGGAAACCTCTTTACAATGTATAGAATTGGTGGTATTTAAATCGTTTGTCGCTACTCATAAATGGCGAAATGGAAAGCAAATTCTTTCATGTAAAATTTGATAAATCAACCCATTCTTTGCATACCTCACATAGTATTGCTGGCTCACGCCTGCACTCCGTTGAAGAAATCAAACACTTGGGCGTTATTTTTGACTCAAAGTTGAATTTCACTAGCCGGTCATATTTGATGCTAGCATTCCTACGCCGAAATTGTATCGCATTTACCATACTAACCCACCCACTCTCAAAACATTGTATCGTGCTAATGATACGGATCGCTCCAGTGGGAATCGAACGTGATGAGGTGAGCAGGATAACCCAAGCAAACATGAAATCCGTAAAATCCCATTTGCGCAAAAAAAAAATTATAATAATAACAATAATAATAAAAATCGATGCTTAGTTCCTACTGAACAAAAATCAGTATACTTCAAGTATTGGTCAGCATTTTTAATTAACGGAAGATCTCAAAAATTGATTGAAGTACAGTTATTCATTTTAGGCACAAGTACTTCATACGCAGACTATTTCACAATCTCCGCTTGTCATATCGTGGAGCGGTTCGGACAATTGGGCGACCCCATTTGAAATAGGAAACTCCACTTTTAGTTAAATTAAATAAATATCAATTAAATTTAATCTACCGATCGCTTTCGTCACACAATTATCTACAAAATATAAATAATAATCATCTCAAATGAAATTCGAATCAATTGAATTTAATAAAATTGTTTCAAGTGTTCCCTAATGAATTTGAAAAAAAACAAAAACAAATAAAAGCAACAATACAACTTGACACTAATAACAAATAATCAAATACGCTAATATCAATGTGAGTTCATAATAAAATCATTTAATTAAATGTGGAAGTACCACCAAAAACTATTGTCATAAAGCAGTAATGCACCTGCCCACTAGGAAATCAAGGCAACACCAAAATCATGATTGGTATACACTGGTGACAAAAAAATAAAGCAACTAACAAGAAAAGCACTAATGATTTTAAAAAATGTGTGATAAGAAAAGTATTTTCGAAAACTGGTCAATCAGAGATTTTGCAGCGAATTCGGGATTTTGCAAAAGTACAATCCGCAGTCGTGGAAAAAATTATTTTGATCAAAACAGACAGGCAGATTTTGATATAATTTTCGTTGAAAGTCAGCATTACAAAGCCACGATGCTGACTTCAAAAAAATTTGAATTTTTTTTTTTTTTGCGTTTTGTTCACTTCAAACCAACGTTAAGGGTAAAAAAACAAAAAATTTCTCAAATTTTCTCTCTCTCTCTTTTTTCGTAAAATGCGGATATCTCAGAGAGAAATGATTGTAGCGAGAATTCAAAAAAAGCAAATTGAAGCTAAATAATGAAGCTAGTTGACTGTATGGCTAGTTTTAGTCGGACAAATTTGTCCAAGCCCGTGCAATCAAAAAAAAAGGAAAAAATTTCGAAAATTTTTGTGTCGCCCTTTAACTGACGATTACAAAATAACCATTAAATAAAAAAAAATTTGCTTAAAGCTTCTAAATGATTTTTGTCGGAACTCCGTGCGCCCATTTTTCACCGAGATACAGCTTTTCAAAAATCACTAAGAAATTTAGGACATTTTACGGCTCCCTTAATTTTTGTGTGAAGTGTATATCTCACACAGGAGGATATTTTTTGTATCTTTCAGGAAAAATAGGCAAAAAAATGTTTGAGCCTAGTATATAACAGTTTCAAATGCAGCACTCAAATGTTTGTCATAACACTTCGGTACTCATCTCTGTATACGGGTTGGTCCATTCAGATTTCTTTTTAATGGTTGAGAAGAATGAACAAAAATTAATTTTTTCGGTTTTCCACGGCCCTGATGACGATTTCTGGGGCTTCCTAATGAATGACTTGCTCGATATTCGCCCTTAGGGCCTGAATCGTGAATGAATTGTTCGCATACATCGTCCCTTCGCGGAGCCCCACAAAAAAAGTCGAATGGCGTCAAATCGCAGCTCCGAATGGTAATCAAATAAATAAATAATTGGCGAGTGCACTTCTGTTCTGAGGGGCCTACAGTTTTAAGCCGACTCCGACGGGCAGATATTTTTTATGAGGACCTTTTTCATGGCAGAAAATTCTCATAACTGGTCAAATTACACAGCCGAGATGACTATTTAACCGTAGTTTCTGTGAGGAACTTAGGACCTCAACAAAAAAATTAGAGTTAGTTTTATTCAATGTAAGAAATTTGATTTGTCGCCATGAACTGCCTGCTTGAAGCGCCTCTGTTTCAACTAATCGTCTCCACCTGTTGGATGGTCTGCCGCGCCTGCAGCACCAGTCTAAGGCTGATTTAGCAATATCTCCATGAGGCTCTCGATGTAGGTATATGTCCAATTCCATTTTCATAGCCGAGATAAACAGGAACCTGCTTCGTTGAACTCCAGAGGTCAGTGTTGAAGACGATGTTTGGTCAGAAGCACTATTATCTCGGTTAAAAGAGCGATTGTGGCATGATGCGCCATCCTACAGAAGCTAAATATCGTCAAATTCCATGTCTTCCAATTCCGGCCACAAAAAATTGTTTGTTATGTCTCTGTAGGCTTTACCGTTGATGCAAATGGTGTCTTCATAAGTATTTTCAAAGGAAAAGGGGTCTATAATGTCACCGCTCCAAAATACTGTCACTCTCTGAGAATGCATTGGCTTCTCAACCATTCTCAAATGCCGTAGTTTTTATTTTTAGCATAGCCGGCGAGATGAAAATGCGCTTCGTCAGAAGAGATGATTTTGACTACTTTTCAAAAAACGCACAGTTTGGGCTACGCAACATGAACTGCGAAAATAGATTTGCCACATTTCTCAGTGTCTCTCAATGCCTCTCAAATTTGCCATATTTCTTCCAAACGTAAAGCGATTCATTTCGTTCTAGGGAGATATGATACTGACTCTATGTTAAGATTTCCAGCGGGTAAGAAAAAAAATCACTAAATGCATAGCTCAGTAGGTATACGGAAAAGAAATTTGGAAAGTTAATTTTACTCTTATTGGGACTTAGTGTAAAATTGTGTCATAATGATTTTCTGTGCTGCGCAACGTAAGTCAGAACTATTTTATTCTCCAATGCGGATAAGTATAATATTAAGGGTTATGGCTCAACAAATTTCACAGAACTATGGATTCCGATAATGAATTTGGTTTAATCCAGCAAAGCATCGAAATAATGGATGGATTTGTTCACAATTTTGAAGCAAAGTAAGTAGTATGGGAGCCAAGAGTCAATTTTGGACTACGTTTTAATACCGTTAAATTTTTGACTATACTTGTGACTTAGCTTTCATGAATAACGAAAGTGAACGTCAGCTGGCGCACCCGCGCACAGTGTGACTTTTTTCACTTTTAGGATGCCAAAATTAATAACAGCCAAACCAATGGAGCAATTCATTTCACATTTTGCAGTGTGGTTGCAGATACCTAAATCTGATTTGAGAATAAAAATGGGCGTGATACGCCCACTTTTTCCCCTTGCCCACATATGAGGTAAAATTTCACATAATCATATTTTCTACTTTAAAAGCATTTTCCAGTGCCAATTTGAATACAAATTGTTTAGATTTCTTAACTTTAGCTTAGAGGCTTATGACTAATATTTAAAAGATTTCATTCAGCCCCTGGGAACCTTTTTATACTACATTATACTCCTCAATGAAGGAGATAATCACAAATTGTTTCAATGATAAATATGTCACCAATCTTTATTTTATTAATAGTAAGCCAATAAACAGTTTCTAAAGATTAAACATAACAAAACATAAACACTTATTCGAAAGCAATTATTCATAATACTTCTTCCTGGGCCAGCAAATGTAGGGATCGGATGATATTAGAAGCCTGTGCAATAAATCCTCATTGGTTTGAGTTCGTGAACTTTTCATTGTATACCATTCGCGATAATTTCTGACATCTTTATTTCTCGATTCTTGCGCTTCTTCGGAAAGCTGACCAATAGGAACCATGCATGACGATATTATATGTCTTGAATGGATCAGTATTTTATGCAGACTGACTGGCATATTGTACCACTCATATTCCCTCAAATAAAGATCGCGTGTGTCTCTCACGTATACCTCAAAGGCCTCAGCATTTATCTGAAATTCACATCCTAACCAAGACAATATGGTGAAAAGCCTTTTTAAGAGACATAAGTTAATGCCTGTAATGTCTGCAGTAACTTCTGCATTACTAAAAAAACGTCGTGCTGTGTTTCCGTCATTTGTATTGCCAGATTTCTCTTTTGGCATATCAATTAAAAGCCCAGTTTCGTTTCTAAATCTGCTTTGAATGCTTTCCTTCCTCTGTTTCAGTTTTTCCTTATTTTCGGCGCCTCTTACACACCATGTCCTTAGTTCCAACCGATATGCAATGTGCAACATACACTCCATGCACCGTATCCATGAGTGAAGTGGTGAAATGCTGAATCTTAGCATGTTTGCGTCAACTTTCCGTTCCGACAAAGCGCTAAAATTATTCATATCCTTCGCTGAAGCACCACATATATGACACGCTTGAGATGAGGTATATGCTGAAAGTGCATTACCTACTTTACCGTCAATCATACACAAAATTAGTGTACTAGTAACTTTAAAGTTTAAATTTTCCATCTTAATGATTGTAGGAAGAAGATTAGAAATTTTTTATCTTTACTTCTCTCTCAGCTGATAAATTTTCCCCCCTCTACGGCGCAGCTAACTACTTTTTTTATTCCACTAAATGTCAACAATACTTGAACAAAATTTCAGCCGGTATTATATGAGTTGTTAAAATTTTTTTTCGACTCGTTTGGCTGCATCCCACGCACGTACCCACCGCTACTGCTGGTTTTCGTCATCCATTGGATGGCGTCTGCCTTCAGTATTAAAATCAGTCGGCATGAAGCGATGAGGTCAAAATGACCCCTGGCTCCAGGACTAAAAGAATAATCCATTGATTTGGATCTAGCAGCTTAATACCTATCCAAAACATGGTCCATAATAAATCAACGAGAGGAATAAAACGGAATCAAATAAATTCTTGGAGTGATCTAAGAACCTGTGGAGAAGGCCAGAAATACCTCAGATTGCACAGCAAAAATGGACAGTGAAACCAAAAACCCACTGTATGTATTTTTAGTCAAATCCAGAAGACGCGGAGCAACATTTCAATGGTTCAAATTGAACGTTTCATAAATCCAATGTCCCATTGATGTGCTGCGCTAATAAAATTTAATAATATTATGACTAAATTTTTAAAATGCGTAACTTTTAATTGTATGCAAGTAATTATAAATAATTTTCAGCTGCTTTAGTTCAGGTCACTGGTTTTTTGATAAATAAAAAGTTATATTGTGAGATAGCTTAAATCAGTTTACGTATAAATTAAAAAGTTACAAAGACATCGTTTCACTTAATAAACTTGGCCAGCCTTTGTAACGCTAAATGATTTTGGCTGCTTTATTAATTGACCAGCCGCATATTTTTCTACTGGGCCTACAGGAAACAACGTTTTTCTTTGTATCTGGCGGTGCTCATATTGCTGATTTGTAATCGCATTTACAGGAAATTTGATCAGTGCTGCAAAAATTGATTTTTTATATACTCTTGAAATAAAATGAGGTGGGCGCAACCGAAATTGCAAGTGGCATAACTTTTGTAGGGGCGCGTGATAAGGTGTCTCAAATTATTCTAATCGTTCAAATAACTGATGTGCCTCCCGCCTATATTTGATTGCTTATTTGAGATAAAATTTTGACAAGTGGTTTCTGTTTTTGAAGAACTTTTTTACTCAACAAAAAAACAATTCTTGTAGGTGATCGAAAAAATTTAGAGACGGAAACCTTCATTTTGACTTCTACGTGCTCCATTGCTTGTCTGCTTGTGAACTGCGGCTGTCTGTTATGATTGGCGTACGTCATTTGCAAATATCATACATTTTTCTGATAGGATGATTAATTTTGTGCCACCTGTATAATTTTGTCTCAATCAACTTCGTAGAAATTAACTAAAATATTTGCCCTCCAAAAGGGTGAAAATGAATTGTTATAATATCAGAGATGGTATATGAGATAAGAGTTAGGAAAAATTCCTTTGAAACAGTTGCCGATTTATTTAAATAATTGAAAAAGAATATACAAGAAAATTAAAAAAAAAATATGGTATTTTCGCTGTAATGAAGATGGCGTGTTGTTTATAAACTAAAAATTTAAATTAATTAAAATTATTTTTCTAGTAGTAGTAGTAGTCGTCGTAGTAATACGTATTTATTTTTCAGAAATTCAAAAAAAAAACTTACAATTTGTTATTTATTTTTAATTTAATTTTGTCCTTTTTAATAATTTGTTTTGGGTTTTGTTTACAATATAAATATAAAAAATAGAAAAATTCATAAAACATGACAATTTGTCGTCTGTAATTTTCCTTAAAAAAATTTAAATATAATCATCAGTTAGATAAACTCTGCCATCAAATAATTTCGATTGCGTAAAATTGAACACAAATAACCTAACATTTTTCTCCATTTTTCATCGTGTTCTCCATTTAATGCGCTTATAATTTCTTTTACGTTTAATTGTGTTTTTGTTTTTAAATAAATATTTCCAAACTCAGCGAAGGGCATCTCCAATAAAATGCTTCACAACTCCTTCGTTCAGATTGCAAAGGCTGCACATTTTTGAGACGTTTCCGAATTTATTGCCATTTAACATAAGCAGGTCACATCTGGCTTTGAAATCATCGAGATATCTTCCATCCGCATTCCTTCTTTTAGCTAGGTCCAACCCTTTGTTGGGTCTAAGTATTTGTATATGCGTGATGCACTTGCAAGCGCCATTTCGCCATGTTCTGTGGTGTGGTTGGCCTTTGATTCTGTCAGCAACTGCTTGCAAAGGCTGTGGCACTGCTTACTATTGGTGCATTTGTCGATTTTTTTTTTCTGTAATTATAAGTTTTTAAAATATTATTAATGAACAAAAATTATTTAAAATCACGTTAATCCAGAAATGCTTTCAAACAGGCATGCCAGCTAATTTTCAAAATTAAATATTTAAATTAGTAAATACTTAACTCTAGAAGGATAAAGCTTAGGCAAAGCAATCATATATCAGTCTTGAAAAACGTGCTAGACTTGCAACAACTGTACTCGTACTAGGTAGGTAGGTGAAATGATTGAAGCACCACTCTGGCACTCCTCAAGTAGCACTAAAGCGCTGTTTCGATACCATTATGAGGCCCCCAATAGCTAGATATCTACAGCCAGCCAGAGCTGTTGATATAATGGAGAAGATTGATAGCATTTAGATTGTACTAAGAATTTCGAAATTTTGTAAACTTTTTTTTAATTTTCTCTCAGAATAAAAAAAGTAAGGCAAAAGAACATAACGTCCCCTTAGTATTAAAATAGCCTCTAAATTTTTTGATGTTTTGAGAAAATGAATTTCAAACTTTTTGTCGAAAGTAGCTCTCACTCAAATCTCGTTATGTCTGTAAATATTTATTATTTTTGACTGACGTTTTGACCCACTTTGTGGAACTAGAATTTGACCAAATTTTGACCACATATAAAATCGACGATGGAGAATCCAAAAATTCAATAAAAAAATAATAGCCTATGAGCACATAGGCTATTGTTATACTAAGGGGACGATAACTGAATTCGAGTTTCAAAAGAGATTATAATTTTTTAATCAGCTATAAAAGTGAGCAACCAACAACGCAGTTTCAAGGGTCAAAAGCTGTACTGAAAGATGTTAGATAAATTTGATATGCGGTGTGAAAGTTCTGCAAAAGATTACCTCAAATAAAACCAAAAGTCATTCTAAAAGGTATCTAAAGTATTTTATTTCAGCTCTTAGCAAATTCAGGCCTACTACGATTAGAAATAGGCTTCACAAAGTTCAACGCATGGCGCTTATATTGTATCGGTGGCGCTCTTGGAACTCCGCCATCTGCTGCTCTGAATACTCTTTGCTTCTTACCTCCCCTGGACTTGGATAGTAAACAAATCGCAGGTAACACTGCTGCTCGGCTTGCCCCAACTAATCAGTGGCGCGATTTAGTTGTAGGACACTCGGCCATAACACTTGGTCTGGGTCTGTGCAACTCTGTTGAATATTGTTTGGATGAACCATATTTTAATAGGTTATTTAGTGCCAGAATTCCAGCTAGACGTGAGTGTGTTGACAATATACCTTGTCGGAAAAACTGCCTACAGTTATTTACTGATGGCTCAAAGCTTGACGATAAAGTTGGCCTTGGCGTTTACTGTAAAAAGCCAAAGTTAGCATTTCGGCACGTCTTCCTGATCACTGTACAGTATTTTAGGCTGAAATTCCAGCCATTAATGAGGTAGTTGTTGTTGTACGCGCCAGTTGTCTGGTTAGGCAAAACTGAGACTACCTTTTAGAAAAATGTATATATATGCCGATAGCCCAGCGGCGATTAAATTTCGTCATTAATGTCATCATTTCTAGCAAATATATATATATAATGGCGCGTACACCCTTTTTGGGTATTTGGCCGGGCTCCTCCTCCTATTTGTGATGTGCGTCTTGATGTTGTTCCACAAATGGAGGGACCTACAGTTTCAAGTCGACTCCGAACGGCAGATATTTTTATGAGGAGCTTTTTCATGACAGAAATACACTCGGAGGTTTGCCATTGACTGCCGAGGGGCATAGTGGCATGTAAATATGTAGATTCTTTCAGATGACACCACTTTTATTCAAACTGCGGCTCTTAATAATTAGATGTGAAAAATTACATCATTTAAATATCCACAGGTAAAATCCGCCAAACAGTCTATTATTGAAAGCCTAATTGTCGAGAACGCCAAGATATCGATGGTAAAGGTTATTTAGCAACACTTTGCGCTCCAGCAACAAAATTCGCAACAGAACGTCCAGTTTTTGGTGCCTTTTGCTGCCTTTTGCTGCCTTTTTCTATCCCCGACAGAACCAGTTTCTTGAAATTTCTTTATCAACCTTTCAATTGTCAACTCATTCGGATGATTATTTCCACTAAAAAATTACGAATTTTCTACTATTTTCTTCTTAACGATCAGTCATTTCCATAATAAATTTCGATAATTTTTACGCCTTTTTCTATTGTGTAAAAGTGTGCATCTGTCTACTTGACAAATGTCAATGGTATCGTCTAGGAATAATTCACTAATGGCACTTTTGAAGCATCCTTTAGTACAAATTAAGTTTCAGTATTTTGTGTAAGAAATGTCAAACAGCTTTGTGAAATATAACCATAAGTCAAAGGATCCAGTCATTGGAAAAGGGTGAAAAATGCTACCAAATAGTTCTCTTAATCGTAATTAGTGGAAAAGTTCCAGAAAGTTGATTCACTAGTTGAAATTTTCCCTACCGGGCCCATACAGACCTACAGAAAGACACGTGCTTGCATTGTCAATCATGCATTGTCGAAGTGATGTTTTCAATTGTTTATTAATAAATTCGAAACGGAAAATTAAATGCCATTTATCGCATGAAATAATCAGGCGCATGCACATTTATTTTTAATTTAATTTTGTATTTTTTAATCATTTGTTTTGGGCTTAGACGTTGATATTAGTTTATTTTTTGTCCAGTATTTGTTGTATTTGTTTTTTGCTTTGGTTACTCCACGGTGACATTGCAAACTACAATTCAATTTACAAAACTAATCGCAGACTAACGAAAAAAACAAAAAACTGATTGTATTTTATGTTGTACCTTTGCTAGCTTTGGTTGCTTTGGTTTCTTTGTTGACCAACATGGTCGTTGTTGTTGTTCGCAATAGCGCGCGATAAGCCCACTGGCATCGATTGGATAGCCGAATATGTCTCGCGATTGTGATCTATTGGCACTTGAATGTATTGATCGCACTGTTTATTAATATTAGTTCTTTTCTTTCGTTAAATTAAATATTAGATATGTCCATACATATCATTTTTTGGGGTTTTTCTGACTCAGTTTTGATTATTTGGTACATTTTGCTGACGCAAGATCTCTTAATAACCTGCCGTTTTCGTTTAAATATGGCCTGATTCTTTGAATAATGGAACTGATTGTTATTGTATTATATCGTCTTTAAGTGCAGGTGAACTTTTTTCAATGACAATTACTTTGTGCCACTGAAATAGTGTCTCTGAAGTTCATGAATCAGTCAACTCGAATTGGTTGATGTTCACGTGTTGACATGATGACAATTATTTAAC
The DNA here is from genome assembly GCF_028408465.1 of Anastrepha ludens. NCBI lineage: Eukaryota > Metazoa > Arthropoda > Insecta > Diptera > Tephritidae > Anastrepha > Anastrepha ludens. The sequence continues at coordinate 114,398,316 of NC_071501.1, forward strand.
TGTTAAAATTAGTGCTATTATTGAAGAACTATGGTATGAATACCTGATTACATCTACTTCGTTGGGGACACAAAATTACATCAAGGAATTTTTGGCATATTTTTTAGAGTACATAAAATATGCTTAAGCGCTTTCTCGCCGATCTCCGAACTGCCTACTAGTAATTTTTCTGCTATTACTTCTTTCCAAAATGTATTAATAAAGCAGGCACCGAAAATACTTATAATCAATATTTTTAAATTTTCAATAAAAAAATCAAAAGCCTCCAAATATCGTAGAACAGCATGATGGGAAGAGTAATGCGATGGCACCTATCGTGTTACCGTTACTTTGCTCTAAGCGAATTTGACAATGAGTTACGTCGTTTTAGCACCAGTATGGCCAGATTACCATTTTCATAATTTGATTTAGCATTTGTTTTTTTTTTTTGTTATTTAGTCTCGGAGTTTTAATTCTTTCTTCATGACATTTTTCTAGCCTGTTCTCATTAAAATGTAATGTTTATAATTTTGTAAACTCACTCAGTTTTATTTAGCTTTACTTTTTTTAAACATCTGGTGGCATTGCCCGCGATTGCAGGTGTTGTTGGTGTTCTTCTGCTTTCGGCAGTCAAATCTCTCTCTCGCTACCGCAGTGTTGCCTAGCTTTGGATATAAAAACGCACTAAAATGCCGATTTAAAGAAAATAAAATACCAAATTTTTATTAAATTACTTAAAGAACTTTGTATGCGTGACAAATTGTTTTTAAAATGTGCGCTTTTTTAAATAAATATGTTATGATTATATACAATTTAGTTTCTATTTTTTTTTTTTTGTTAAGAGAAACTCTTTTGTTAAGGGACAACTTTTTTGCTATATTTGAGGTTATGTAACTAGATAAGGTATTCTTTTTGTAAAAATGTCATTATGGGCTTTTCATTATTTTCTGGTATTTTTTTGCTTATTTTTACTATGAAGAAGAGGTATCTCTTAATGCCCTATGTCCCGCTAAGGATTGATGACCGCAAGAAACGATTACACAATTACGGTTTTAATTCGCATTCAGTAAATTCAAACGCTTTTTAAAATGTGTAAAGAGGTTTTCAATCTTAAGATGAGTTGAGAGAAGAACATTTAATATTCTTGCATAACCTTAAAAGGAACAAAAAATTAAATTTGCACTTTCAAAATATCAAATTTTATAGGAATTAACAAATTTTCATTTGCACTAAAATCTTCTCAGAGTCACCTTTTTTAACCTTCATTTGTTTGATAATACAGTTTCGGTAGCTTTGAATTACAAAAAAAAATGTGAGCAGTCATGGGAATGGGTTGGAATTTTTGAATTTTCAGGTGGCGCAAAATTAATCATCCAGATTTATATTTGAAAATTATTAAATAAAATTAAAAAAATAATAAATAAAGAAATTATATTGAGTGATGGCTTTTGACCTTTACGCCCGCCATTGCTTGTCTGTTTTTATACAGCAGCTCTACACTTCACAAATTTCAATTATGATTGACGTACTGCACTATTTGTAAAAAATATAAATAATCCGATAGCATGATTAATTTTGTGTCACTTTGTATGATAATCAAAATGTGTTTTTAAAATATGCCTGCCTCCATAGGCTTAAACTTTTTATTCAATTTCAACTTTTGCTCATTACGAGCTGGCATATCTCGAATTTGCTATTAAATAAGTTTGCACTTTTCATTTCGAATTAATAAAGCAATAAATTTGGCATTGCAAAATAGTTCCACTTGGTTTAAATAATTGAGTAATGAAACTTCTTTCTGCTGTGGCTCTGCTTTCTGTGACCTTTTGATATTTTTCAACTCAAACACTGACCTTCGTCATTTCTTAGCACAGAGAGCGGGCCTCAAAGGTGCCCACTCTAGCCAGTCTTCCAGTTCCCCATGAATTCTCTGTAATCGAATTTCTATTATATACTTTACCGAACACATTCAAAAACGCATAACGCACCAACATTTACTAAGCACTCACGAGCATCCAGCTTGCCGCTCTTTAGCAACTCTACATTTGTCTCTCTAACATGACACACATACTAACACACTTTAACCCACATCATTTGTGAGTTGTTCCTTTGAAATTGGCTTAGCACTTCTCATACTACTACACATAAAATATATATATGTATACCTTAGTATAGCGTGGCGACCCGTCGCCACGGCAAGCGTCGCCACGCCAACGATTCGGTGTAAAAGTGAGCCTATAGATGTTTCACATCAAAAAGAAACAAACACCAAATTTTCTCACGGCCTGCAAAATACTTCCTGAGATTCTGTCATTTCCCTAGATAAGGGTTGTTGTCACACAGCATGAGGATATAGAGCAGTGCTGTCCATCCCATAGATCAATAGATCACACGTATTCTTACTCTCCATCGTTCAGTCGTTAGCAAACCAGCAACGAATAAACCCAAAGTTTGTCCGCGACGCTTAGTGTATGCAATACAATGCCCTGTGAGAACTTTTTTATGCTAGAAAATGCCTTTGGCGACTTGCAATGCCTTTTATGTTACAAGTCGCTCAAAGGAGGCTATAGATGTAATGTCAAAAGGCATTTCGATTCCAAAAAAGCTAGCCAGGGATTACATGAAGAAAAAAGTTAGACTTTTTGGAAAAATTCAAAGGGTGGTTGGCTAAAGTAGAAAATGAGGAAGTTGTTAAGCAATCAAATATAAAAATGAAAGCTGAGCTATCTTCCATGATCAGCTTATATATTGCTATACAAGGCCGGCCTTTTATAGATGGTGTTTTTGTTAAAAACATTTGTCTAAAAATTTTTCAAAAAATGAATCTTGATACAGAGCTAGTTAAAATTATACCCATATCCCGCCAAACAGTAGCCCCACGGATTGATGAACTGGGAATACTCATTCAATCTGCAGTGAAGGAAAAAATTAATGATTGCCAATTTTTTTCTCTGTGCTTGGACGAAACCACCGATATTAATGATTTATGTCAACAGGCGATATGTGTTCGGACAGTTAACGTAAATTATGAAATAACTGAAACAATGTTTTCTCTTGAAACATTCTGTGGGAATGTTACAGGAAAGATCTTGTTCGACGTATTAAACGATGCAAACAAATTTGTAGGAGTATGCACGGATGGGGCAAACGTTATGACCGGCAAGAATTAAGGGTTCATTGGCCAATTGAATAAAAATGGAATTTCTGGGAGACATTTTCATTGCATTATTCATCAAGTTGCACTCGCTTCAAAATTTTTGAGCGGTCATCCTGTCATGAAACGTGCAGAACAGATTATCAATGAAATACGGGGAGGGCTCCATTCCCTCATCCACAGAAAATTTGTAAATTTTTTAAAAACAACTTCTGCTCGGCATAATGACCTCAAAATGTATACAGACATTCGTTGGCTAAGTCGTGGTGATTGTCTCAACAGGTTATTTGAATTGAGGGAAGAAGTTTTGTTTTGCGATTTCTGGAAATTAATTGTAATGAAGACACCCTAGTTCGATCTTTAAAGATGACAATTTTATTTTGGATTTAGCATTTTTGTCTGATGTCTCCTTTTTTTTGAACAAACTCAATTTAAAGCTTCAAGGAAAAGAAACAGGAATAAACGATGCTGTGAAAAATGTGCATCAATTCCAAACAGAATTTTTTTTGCTTTTAAGGGAACTTCAATCTGGCGATTATGCCCATTTTCCGAAAACTTCGCTTATTATTACGAAACATGAGGGTGTTAAGCCGAGTGATCATATTGCAATTCTCGAACAATTGTTTAACAATTTTGAAGACAGATTTCAGGATTTTATTTGTTTTCAACCATTTCTTGACATCTTTAAAAACCCCTTCAAATGCGATATAAGTAAGTACGAATTTGCAATTCGGTCCGAGCTAATCATCTTGCAAAGCGAAAACGCTCCACCACACGGAGATAATATTGAATTCTGGAAAAATTTAGAAGAATCATTATATCCAATATTGAAAAGAATATCTTATCAGTGCTTTTCACTTTTTCCCACAACATATTTTTGAGAGAAAAATTTTTCGGGCTTAAAGTTTATTTGCTCCAAGCAGCGCCACAATTTAACATCAAGTCATTTATCGAATGTACTTTTATTAAGAAACTGCCACTAAGGTTCAAATCCAATGTACTTCAAAATCCATATGTGGCTAATTTCATTACCACGCATTTTTCTGAAAATTAAAAAAAATTACATAAGCAAAACATTTTACGCTTCTTTTTGTGCCAGTACTACCAATACCACTAACAACAACAACAAAAAACACCAAAAACATCATTAAAACATTTATAATTCACTGATAAGCGTTGGCGCCAAAGTATCCATAAAGAAGCAAAATTCTGCCAGAGGAATTGCAAGAATTCGCAGAATGAAATCAAAGTACAAATAAAAAACAACAGCAATTCACTAAATTAAATAAACCAAAAAAAAAACGGTATACATTTGCAACAAAAACCAAAAAATATATATTTTTCATTAATTTTTCAAAGGGATGTGCAGCAAATAGTCAGAAGTCAACAGTTGGCTGCGCGGATTTGGAATTCAACAGTTGGCCATTGACAGCGAATGTTGCGCGTGAGTTACCCGCAAGACATGTGAGACCACGGCTAAGACTGTCTTATCAGAGGTACAAAAAATATAAATGACCAACACGATGACAAAGGGCAAGCAACGATTTTTCAACACAGCAATGGCACAAAGGCAAAAACAAATGCAAAGCAATAAAGAATAAAATTGAAGCAGGTTCTCCGTAGTAGCTGCGAAGTAATTGCTGGATTGCGCGTAGTAAGGATCGGCTAATCCAATGTCGAGATCGCACGCTCCGCATACATACAAACACACACACACATACGTGTGTACGTTTGTACTTGTATTCTCACTGTGTTAACATAACTTTTATGAGTAATTTGTGTTTTGTTTTGAATGTGAACGCATAAGTTTTGCGCCAACGCTGAGTGGGAACTGGTAGTCCGAGCAGCGGATGGAGAATACAATTTCAGTGTTCGCACATACATACACGCATATGTGACACAGATGTTGATGATGTTGCCGGTGGTAGCGGTGTGTGGAGCGCACATTAAAGGCGACATCGTAGAGTCTGCTACTGATTACAAATGACACGACAACGTGGAAGTGGCCGAATTGTATCAGAAATGAATCCATTAGGGTGGCATGTCCATAGCACACACGCACACACCAAGAAGTGTCGTGAAAGAAGTGCACACCAATACAGACATACTTTTAAATAAATGTGTACAATGACCACAAAATTGTTGTACAAAAAGGTTGTACGATTGTGGCCAAATTGAATTAAGATTGTGGCGAATGAGAAGAGTTACAAAAACAAAAATTTTAAATAAAAGCAAAAACCCTAAGCACAAAACTAATGGGTGTGTATGTATACACGTGGAGTAAGTCGAGAAAGAAAGGTATCTAAATGTAAATTGAAAAATGATTTATGGTCGGCACCCTGCAAACTAGAAACTATTTTGTATACTCGTATAAGAAAAAAGTGAAGCAGAAGGAAATAAATTTTATATATGCAAATTGTATGCAATACCAAACGTTGGTGATTCGAGGATGCGCCATGAGTAATGTACATGCATATATGCTTATACAAGGTGACGCAAAATTAATCATCCAAATTTGTAAATGAATAACTTTTTACTAAAAAACAAAAAATGTGATTGAAATTTCTTTTTTTGGCCTCTACGATGATGCACGTACGATGTCATTTGCAAAAATTATAAATCTTCCGCTAGGGTGATTAATTTTGCGCCACCTTGAATAATGCAAATGTAGGTATATACAAGGAATTAGCACATTAAATACATAGCTTAGTGCTTGGCTGAGCTTCTTCTCCAATTTTTAGTGTGCGTCTTGATATTCTACCGCACATGGACTTTTATGACGCCTCTGAATGGCAGATGGTTTTTATGAGTAGCTTTTCCCTGGCAGAGATATACCCTTCAATTTGCTACTGTCTGCTGTGCGGCGGTTGCTATTAAAAACACTTCTTCGATAAGTTGACGTTCCCTACCCACAGTGAGTTTTCCGGCTGGACCTGCCGTATGAGAATGACGCAAAGATCTGTTAAGCAAAAATAAGTCATTTCATTTGAAATGTATGATAATTTTACGCGACTTCAAAAATCCTGGCCAATTAATAATAGTATGCGACCCGTGTCTTCCAAGAAGTCAAAGGCCCACTGGCCATATTGTTGATGTCACCACTGCTAAAGATGGACAAGTCCAAAGTGCGAGCGTACGTATGAGACACGGAGTCATACGGCGACCGGCTTCAAAGCTAGCCGCTGTTAATTTGTGAGTCCTTAGAGATTAGAAATGCTCTAAAAAAATTTTGAAAAAAATTAAAAAAAAAAATAATAAAAAGTTAGAATTGTTCTAAAAAAAATTTTAGAAAAAAATTTAATAAAAAATAAAAAGTTAGAATTATTCTAAAAAAAAATTAGATAATTAACAATTAAATAAAAAATAAAAAGTTAGAAATGTTCTAAAAATAATTTTTTGGAAAACAAAAAATAAAAAAAGTTAGAAATCTTCTAAAAAAAAGTTTTAGAAAACAATTTAAAAAAAAAATTAGAAATGTTCTAAAATACGTTTTAGAAAAAAATATTAAAAAAAGTTAGAAATGTTCTAAAAAAATTTTGAGAAAAAATAAAATAAAATAAAAAGTTAGAAATGTTATAAAAAATTTTTTAGAAAAAATGAAATAAAATGAAATAAAAAGACATAAATGTACTAAAAAAAATGTTTGAAAAAAAATAAAAGGTTGGAAATGTTTTAGAAAAAAATTAAAAAATAAAATTAAAAGTTAGAAATGTTCTAAAAACATTAGAAAAAAAATTAAAAAAAATAAGAAGTTAGAAATGTTCTAAAAAAAATTTAGAAAAAAATAAAAGGTTTTTTTTTAATATACATATATAATATAATAGTCTTTTCTTAGCTCTTATTATTTTAAACTGAGTTGTGCACAGTATTGCGAACATTCTAAGGGTAACTGCATGCGACTTTGCCCTCCATACACTCTTAAGTTAGCCACTTGGGCCGAAGTAGGTGGAATTCATCCATAATATGATGGCTTCTCTTACCACCATTTCTAAAATTTTGTTCCTACCTAGTTAAAACAAGTTGTCTCGAGACTTGTCTGACCCATATGCTGTGAGTAAATGTCGATTTTCTCTTCACTACTTTATGCAAGAGTTGAAACAGAATAAATTTGGTCCAATTAGTGTATCGGCGGTCAGCTTAAATCTTTCAAATAGAACAGTCCATACAACCTGATTTACGATAAAAAGCAAATATGCCTCCTAATCATTGCACACTTAAATTGTGGATGACTGGCTTGCTTTAGATTGACCAAATTATGTTCATCTTCATCATTTCCACTGTACTTTCCATTATTGAGAATTATTTATGATAAAATTATGCTTTGGTCGTCAGTTATCAAGATGTTTGTCTCACTCTTGAAACTTCTGAAAGGAATCTCAATTGCTTTTTCTATCGGTTGTCAGTTGAAGCTCAGTCCAAACATTGTATTTTCTCTTCTTCTTTCGAAAATCACGCAGAAATTTATTCATAAGTCATATCAATAATGCGGTAGCACTCAGTTTTTCTTGGATTGTAATATCAGCATTCTTTGCCCAACGCCGTGTGCAGATCTTGACTGCAAAAAATTTCAATTATGGAAGCCCAAGCGATCGACTTGAACCGAAAGTTCGTCACTTTAAAGTTTTTTTCTTGACTACAAATTGTATTTTGGGTTTAAATTCATCAAACGATAAAATTTGTATATATCGGTGAACTGTTACATTATTTCAGTACCGCAAAGTGTCACATAATAACGGTTGGCACACCTACCACAGCTAATGGTACTTAATTAGCTACGAATGCGCTCGTATTGTACATACACACATACACACATAAAATATCAAAAACATTAGGCGCCACTTTGACATGACAAAGCCACGAGCTCCAGCGACAATTCCAATTCGATATCAATAAAGAGAATTCTTGGCACAGTGGTCAAATTTATTGTTTTCACTGTTAAAATGTAGAATGTTATATATAATACAGTAGGTTCTGTTTTTATGCGGCTTTTTTTTATACGGTTTTGAAATAGTGCGGTTTTTTTTAATTAAAAAATGCATGTCGACCTATCGGGAATTGTACATATAAACAAGATTCTAAACCAGCTAAGCAAAAACTCATCACAGTTTAAATCAGAAATGCTAACCCTACAAGTATGGAACCGCCTGCAAAACCATCTAGATCAGACGTGTACATTTCCTCAAGTGACGAAAGTGATTTTACGCCAAATCTTAAACGAACGCGCAACATGTGGGTATTGTCTGATTCTATTTTTGACTTAAATTTATTTTTCGATTCTGACGTTTCTTAAATAAAGATATAATTTTCAAAAATACAATATTTTGTTTGTGCGATTTTATTTAATTATGCGGTTCAGATTTCAGATTTATGCGGTTTTAGCACTTTTGAAGCGTATCTATAGTGTTACTATAGAACTAGTAGCTTTTTTTATTCTGTTTCTTGCGGAACGTATCTACCGCATAAAAACAGAACCTACTTTAGTTTAAAAATGGCCTGGAAATACAAATGGACTAAGTGCTTCGAACCCCAAAAAGAGATCCAGAAGTGTTCATATCGATAATGAAATGCTGTAGGGATGTGCTAATATAATAAAAGTCGCACAAACTAAAAGCTCAAACACATCTACAAAACTTTTGCCCTGTTTTAAAGAAATAACCCTCATCGGACTAGCTCCGGATATGACATCCACTGTATATTTGCGTAGAATTCGCTTCTGGGTACTCAATCTTCGGAGTTCTTTTTTGGTTTTTGTTTTTATTTGCATTTTTGTTTTTTGTTTTCGACATTTTAAATTTGTTTTTTTTTTTTGCAATATATCCAAGTTGAATTTGGGACTAACTTTTTTCTCCCATCCGGATGGGAATATGCTCAATAAAAAGCTTATGAAGGGCGATTTCAAAAATTCTAGATTTTATAGGGCGCAAAAACTGCCCCCACAAATTATTTAAATTTTTTTTTTTTTATTTAATTTAATTTTTTTTTTTTACTTTTATTTTTTTTTTATCAAATTTAATTTATGTTTTATTTTTTTATTTTATTTTATTTTATTTTATTTTATTTTATTTTCTTTTATTTTGTTTTATTTTATTTTATTTTATTTTATTTTATTTTATTTTATTTTATTTTATTTTATTTTATTTTATTTTATTTTATTTTATTTTATTTTATTTTATTTTATTTTATTTTATTTTATTTTATTTTATTTTATTTTATTTTATTTTATTTTATTTTATTTTATTTTATTTTATTTTATTTTATTTTATTTTATTTTATTTTATTTTATTTTATTTTATTTTATTTTATCTTATTTTATTTTATTTTATTTTATTTTATTTTACTTTATTTATTTTTATTTGTTATTTTCAATTTCACTACACAACTTCAAACTCAACACACTATACACAATACTAAGCGCAACTTGCTCTAATGTGAGTCACCAATATCAGCCTGACTGATTTTTACCAGCCGCAAGACCTTTGCCACTCAATTCGTTACATGCCTCTATGTTTGGATATATAACAACAAAACGTTGACAAAATATGCTAAAAGCAACAATAACCACGCGAATGCTTACTCGCATAACTTTAAGAACAACAACAGCAAGCAACACATACGCTGCGCTAATAAATTATTAATGGAAGGTCTTATCACTCGGCTTAACTCCGGTACACCTATTAAACGTTATGTCAAGTGAGTTAATCAAAAAATTGTTATTATTAGTTGTGCAGGAGGCGAGTATAACGCGTTTTTATTATTATTGTTGTACAAATGTAGGCAGTTGGGGAATATGGTGGATATTGCGTATGTAGGTATGTGGTTGATGCCACCACACAAAGAAATTGTAAACGACAATTATTATAATAAAACTACAACAGCAACAGCAATAAAAAACGAGTAAATGCGAGTATCAGCTTCGTATGTGTGCATGTCGAAACCCCCAGCGACGCGAAAGTCATAAAATTGATAAGAATGTCTCGGCGGCGGACGTCTGTTGGTGGCTGTTGTTGTTAATGTTACTGCTGCTGTTGTCACTGTTGAGAGTAAAGGCTATAGCTGGTTGGTGTTTGTGTTCCAATAACAGACTGTGGCTATTGCTTTTCATCGTGTACCCAGACATTTCTACGCTCTTTTCTTGCTGTTACGGTTGCAGCCAGGTGAGGGAGAGTGTTTTTTTCTGTCTTCCTCTCGTTCATATAACATATAAAGTGATTTGTTTATGATTGAATATCATCGCTTATGTATGCTTTATACCCCGCAGAGTTTTTATGGATGTGTGTGGATGTAAAAGATCTGTATGTGCCACTCTGTTGTAAATCAAAATCGTCACGGTGTTACGTAGATCAATCATTGTTCTCTACGCAGTGATGCAAGTTTTTTTTTATTGATTTGCTGTACTTTATGACACGTTGTTGACCTGTTGCTATAAATGTTCTCTTACTTGTGTCTGCTATTTTGCTGTTAAGTGATAGTACTAATAAAATACTTTAAGCAACAATTTTCTGTCTGGGTGGTCGATTCCCATCGATGCTTATATATTATTGACTCTCTTTTGCACCAATTTGAAAGCTTCCAGCGGATTACCGAAACGATAATTTCAGGTTTTAGAGTAAGAAAAAGTCACAGAGGGTCACATTTTGAGAAAACGGGACAGTTTTTTTTATTTAAATTTGCAAAAGGGCACAGTCGTGAGCAGATCACTGCCGTAAGTATAGAAGAATCATGTTGAAAAGATTTTTAATGGTATGTCCAATATCAAACCGTTAGCCGGCTCTTAGCGAATTTTACAGAATCAGCTGATGGACTGTAGAAGAATGTTCAAATTGTAGGGTTGCAGAATGTAGGGGGGAAACATTTACAAAATAGTTATCGCGCAGAGCCGCTCACCCAAAATATTACCCTCAATGAGTGACTGGTTGCGGGTGTGCGATGTTTTTTCCTTTGGATTTGGATTATTGCCGTTAATTGCAATATAACGAAACACTTTTGTTAATTTCCTCTAGGCTTCAATGCACACAGCACCTGATTTTCTTGTTCGATTCCGTTGCATTTAGTTATTGTAAAGTATTGAAAATGTAATGCCGAGTTGCAACTAATGAAACTGAAAGTTATTGCTAATCTGACATTGATCTAAATGTCACCAAGGTTAAAATTATTAAAACCGCCAATTATTCTGCCATGAAAAAGCTTCTCATAAAAAAAAAAACCTTTTACTGTTCGGAGTCGGCTTAAAACTGTAAATTTCCTCCATTCATGTGGAACAACATCAATATGTACGCCGCAAATTAATTATTTATTTATTTTTAATTAAGGGTCTCAAATTATTTTCGCCCATTTCGGACGCTCCTAGTCTTTCACATCAAAATCACAACCCTTGTACAGTAAGCAGCGCTGCTAGTACGCATGATTTTGCCGCCTCACATACCTATATTTTCTGCAATTCACATTTAATTTCCTTGATTAATCCCAGTATTTCACATTTTTAAACAGCATTCAGTGTTTGGGGCCAACTATTGCAAAACTGCGTTTTTATTTGCACTTCTTAAAAATCCAACTTTAAATTCTTGCTCAATAACTTTTTTTCAACAAATCAGTTCCGTTGACTGCCACCAAGGCGAATCTATTAAAGGTGGTATTGGTAAATCAGCTGAGTTGGTTTTTTTTTGCTTTCGTCGTGTCCATGTCGCTGTCAGCTCAGAATGAAACAAGGCGAATTCATTATTAGTTTTCTAGTTTCTCACTACTTTGCTTTGACAATAAAACGTACAGAACAGTGTTGTTGGTATAGTGCCACTATCTTCAATGAATTCGCCTTGACTACCACGTTGCTGAAAGTACCATATGTAGGTAGAGTAGAATAGGGTAAGATAGGTCATTATTTTTGGAGAGCTCTTGCTACGGTGTTTTTGCATTGATTTTGAAAAATGAGCAAGATTTTGAAAGGGTATTTATCTGCTAACATTTTGGTTATACTGACTTATGTTTGGCTAAATATTTTGGAAGCTGCATTCAATAAGACAAAGGTACTTTTTTCGATATTTTCAAAATCGGGGGGCACGATAGGTCACTATATGTGAGGGGAAAAGAACAATGTATATGGCTTGGAAATTAACGTTTTAACTTTTATTTATAGAGTATGAACACTGCACATGTTATGAAAGTTAGGAATTTTTCTTTAATTTATTTTTCTTCTCTTCTTTGGCCAATTTTTGGCGTTTTTGTATGAGCTTCTGCCTCTTTGCAGCCTCTCTTTCTTTTTTTCTTTCGGCGGCAAATTGTTTTTTTGCTTCCGCGTCCAATTTCTTCTGAGCTGCAGCTGCTTGCTCAGCGCGTATTGACTCTAGCATCACTGCATCTGTGAGAAGTGCAGCTTTACGTCGCTTCCGGCCTCGAATTGATGGTTTGCGCAGTGGAGCTTTGGGAAACGGCCGAACGTCCTCAATTGGAATTAATAGGTCGAGACTCGATCGATCTGGCTTTTGATCGGCATTCCATAAAACAGGCTCTTCATGGGCATTCGATGGACCAGTCTCTCGATGAGCAATCGATGGACCAGCCTCTTGATCTGGTTCGTCCTCGTACGGACGATCAGTGCTGGCGTGAAATCATCTTCCGAAAAAATGTCGTGATTAAATGGCCAAATGCCAGTTGATCTGAATCCAGCGATGATATGCTGGAAGCACTTTTCAACAAGGGTTCCGCTACCAGTTCAGCTATTCGGTCGATGGTAATAGGAATACTGGAATGATTTAACATCCACGCCTTGCAGGAATGGTCAAAATAAGTTTTGAGCGGCCCAAATACTCCTCTATCGAGAGGCTGCAAACGATGGCTGGTGTGCGGAGGTAGAGTTAATACTTCAATATTATTATTCTTACAAAAGTCTAATCCAGCAATTGTCATGTGAGATTCGTGGTTATCCATGATGAGCAAAGTTTTTTCAGTACTGGATCGAATCGCATAATTTTTGAAGTGCTTCGAACGGAATTTTAAATTGTTTAGAGGCTGATCGAATACCAGCGCCATCTCGGACTGCCGCGATTGCGTTTTGTACGTCCTCTTCACTTCGTTTCGGCGTTTTTCGCACATAATTACGCACCATTTTGCTGTAAAAACAATTAAAATTTATTTTATTCAATTAATAGTAGTGACCTATAATGCCCCCAAATGGCTGACCTATAGTACCCCCAAGCACATGTTTTATGTTAGTGTCGATATTTTTTTTAAAAAGAAAAATATCAAAAAACCAACACATTACACAGGCCGACAAAATTTAACCAACATTCAGACCCAGAAACCAGACTATATATTTCCGAAGGTTTATGATGCGCTGAATCCAAATCTGGCCTCAGAATTGCTCTATTAGTTTGAGTTTTCGAGATATCCTAACCTAAAAGTGCAAAAAACCCCATTTTTGCCCATATTTGAGGTTATGTAGCCTTGCAGATGTTTTCTTTCACCAAAATTAAAGGATGGCATCTTTAAATACAATCCTTCTTTTTTCAAATGGCGTTTTGTTTGCTCAAATATCTTTTTTTTCGCAGAGATATCGCATTTTGAAATTTTCATGTTTCGAAATTTTCCTACACCTGAAAATCGATTAAGATAACATAGACATGATATAGTCGATTACTAATTTTCTTGAATTGAGTCTTATTTTTCTTAAAATTTTGTCTCACACCATAAGTGTGCTGACTCAGCACACCCCTACACTATCTAACCTTTGGGTACCGAGTCACACACAACCCTAACCCCTAGAAACCACCCCTATCATGCCGCAAGCAGGCTTACCCACAAACTCCAAATTTACATACTATTAATCCATATATTTCAGGCCCTCAAACCCAAGAAAATTAGTAAGCGACTATATCATGTCTATGTTATCTTAATCGATTTTCAGGTGTAGGAAAATTTCGAAACATGAAAATTTCAAAATGCGATATCTCTGCGAAAAAAAATGATATTTGAGCAAACAAAACGCCATTTGAAAAAAGAAGGATTGTATTTAAAGATGCCATCCTTTAATTTTGGTGAAAGAAAACATCTGCAAGGCTACATAACCTCAAATATGGGCAAAAATGGGGTTTTTTGCACTTTTAGGTTAGGATATCTCGAAAACTCAAACTAATAAATTAATTTTAGTTATCAATCCGAATTTTGCATGGACAGAGAAGCAGATATTAGTTTAAATTATTTCGGATACTTTTCCTTATAGACTAGTGTTATTCATGTTCAGCATTATTTTCTACGTAAAATAAAACTCACCTGACAAATATTTACATACATTAAATGCACTGCACCGTAGAATAAAAAAAATGCTATGTCGGAGAAAAGCTCACAAAAAACTAAACGACGCCAGAACTAGGATAACTAATCACTGGTGACGGCCGAAATGACAGTCGCGAACGTTGTTCCCCACCACGTATTCAATTCACATAAGACGAGTGACCTCTGCAAAAACAGTGCGACGAAAACCCCACCTACCTATTGTGCCCCCATACCTATCTTACCCCATTCTACTCTACTTTTATTTATTGTATGTATTCATATTTCTTCATATATAAATTTAGTCTATGAAAATACAAGTTTCTTTCAGTCTATAGGAAATAAAAAGTTTATTACTTAAAGCACTAAAAAATACAAATTGCAAATATATTGTCTGTAGATCTCAATTGCAGATATCAACTTTCCTGCTTTCTAATAATGGTCAACCATCGTCTATGGAATAAAAAATGGTATAAAAGAAATCATTTTCGATTTGTAGAAAACAAATTAAGACACATACCATAAATTGGAGCAATACTTAGCGCAAATCTATTAAGGCTGTGCCATACCATTAATTGTCGAACTCTATCTGTTGCCACATTTCAATTAACCCATTATTCAATTATTTCCTTTTTACTGAAGCTGTTTTTCCCTATTAACTGAAACAGCTCCTGAAGCATTTATCTATTTCGCTGCTCTGATTAATTAGCATTTAAAACTAAATACAAATTAATTCTAAATTAATTAGAAGCAATGAAGGGCTCGTTAAAAATGCATTTCCATAACTGGCTCAACAAGGTTTTTGTGCACATAACTTATGAAGTTGTATGTCTCTCAATGTAAAATGTTAAGTGTTGTCAATTAGAAGTATTAAGCCAAGCCCGCAATCGACCATTCATTCACATACATACACCGCATCGATTGCTTTTCCAGGGCTGGGGCGTTTGTATCTATTCGAGCGATGTGACACAAATGTGTAGCCAGCAAATCGCTGTATTTTTTGTTTTTTTTTTTGTTGCAGTATCAGCCCAGTCCAAATTTAAAGCTGGCCCTAAATAAATTACTATAGATCATTACTTTATTTAAAAGTGTACTTTATCTCAGTCACAGTCGAGTTAGAGTCAGCTTTCTCGCTTAGAGTGACGAAAAACTGTAACCACAGCTGCTAGCAACTTGGCAAATTGAACTAAATTTCATTTTTGTAACTGTTCAGAGTATTCAAGTTGTGATTTTGTTTAAAAAAAGTGTGAATATTATTGCGAAGAAATTTAAAATCAAGTTATGATTTTTGGTGCTGAAAAAGGAGTTAAAAGGGGCTAGGTTAGGTAAGGTTAAATGGCTGCCCTAGCTTAGGGCACCCTTGGACAAATATTGAAAATTCGTCCATTGTGATGCCATACATGGGAGAGGCGAAAGGAGAAGGGAAGGAAGAAGAAACCTTGCGATTAGAGACGATGATGACCATGCATTTTACGACGACGCCGTCGGTGGCTGGTTTGCGTTCGTACAATAGTTAGCCGCAACAAGCTACTGATGAACTTTACCAAATTTATGATATTTGGACCCGCTATATCCGCAGGCTTAGCGAAAAATTGAAAGCCCAGATGTCTAAATCTTTGCCAGACGAGAGCAGGGCAGCTGAGAAGAAGGTGTTGAGATGATTCCACCTCGTCCTCCAGACAGCTTCTGCAGAACGGACTTGAGGCAATCCCATGTCTCACGGCATGAACACCTAAACGGACAATGTCCGGTAAGGATATCCACCAATTTCGAGAGCTGGGGCTTTTTTAGCCTTAGCAGCAAGAGCTACGGCACATTAATGGCATAGAACCTCAATTATGCCTCAGCGTCATCGAAAAATTTGGAGGTGCGCCGCCGAGACCGCGGCGGCCATTTGACCAATATTTTGTTCCATACGTAATTGAGCCATACCAATATTATCATAATAAAGAACAAAAATGTATTTTATTCAAAATCAACACCGGCCCTTGAAACTTAGCCAGACTTTATGATAGTTTTAATTTAAGTTAGTTAATTTTTGTAAAGAGAAGTTGAAAAAATTTAAATTTTTTAAAATGGGAAAACGTACCTCACTTGAAAAAAGGGAAGACGTTATTCGTCATTGTAAAGAGGCCATTACAGAGGGAATTAGTTCCTCAACTGTCCAGCACTTTATAGAAAGGTTTCGCCGCGAAAACACGATAGAAGATGAATATAGGGGCAGATCTGCGCCAACTAAAATATTTAATGATGCAGATAAGAGGTGGGTTGTTCGCACAGTTAAGGAAAAACCCGATTTAAGCGCTCCAAAATTAACGAACGAAGTCGAAAAATACTTAGGCAAGATCTATAACCCTAAACTGTTCGTAAAGCTCTGCGCGAAGAAAATTTTCATGGAAGGAGTGCCCGAAATAAGCCGTTGATTAATGCTCGCAATAGAAAACAAAGAATAAAGTTTTAAAGACAACATTTGAACGAAGACATTTCGTTTTGAAAGTCCGTAGTTTTGCGGATGAAAGCAAATTTAACCTTTTCAGGTCTGATGGGAACTCCTGCATTTGAAGAAAACCAAACACTGCGCTTCAACTATGCAATTTGCGCTCTACAGTTAAACACGGCGGGTCCAGTGTGATGGTATGGGGTTGCATGTCCTATTCAGGCGTCGGAAATTTAACATTTATCGAAGGAAACATGAATACAGAGATCCATCTGGATCTGCTAAAAGATAATTTAGTACAAAGTGCGGATAAAATGGGCATAAGGGATTCGTATAGGTTCCCCCAAGACAACGATCCCTAGCATAAGTCTGGTATTGCGAAAACTTGGCTTATCTGGCACTGCCCACATGTAGTACAGACACCTGCACAAAGTCCAGACCTCAACGTTGTTGAGAATTTGTGGTCGGTGCTGGAAAATAAAATAAGAAACCACAATATTTCTAAAGCTTCTGATCTGAAACGGGCACTACAAGAAGAATGGGATAAAATTATACAGCAAAACTTGTAGAATCTATCAATTCCCGATTAAAAGCAGTTCTGAACTAAAAGGGTTACCCTACTAAGTATTAGCCGTAATCATGGAATCGAAATATTAATGTGTTTATGTTTTTGTGAATACTTTTAATTTAGTGCATCATTTAAGCTGTGACCTCATAACTGTAACTGAATTATATTAATTTGTCATATCTTTCGTATGAAGAAGCATTTTTTGTTTTTGTTATTAAATAAAACAAAACAATAAAAAATATAAGATCTTTTTCTGTAATGGAACTACCATAAAATATATTTGATATTTTAATTTTTTTTTTTTGGCTGCATTAAATAAGCTGTGAGTCACTGTATATGTACGAGGTGTGTTCAAAAAATAAGGCGAACTTTCATTTTTCTCAAAAAAAATACTTATTTATTCATCAATTTCTATTTTATCTCCTTCAAAGTAGTCCCCCTTAGATATAATACGCTTGGGCCAACAATTTTTCCAATCCTTGAAGCAGTTCTGATATGCACTTTTTGGTATGTCCTTGAGCTCTCTTAGCGATACGGTCGTCCTTTCAATCTTGGGTCACTTCAATCTTGGGAACAGGAAAAAGTTTCATGGGTCTCTTCAATTTTGGGAACTGAAAAAGTCGCAGGGGGCCAAATCTGGTGAGTACGGTGACCGAGGCATGCTAACGGTTTTGTTTTTGGCCAAATAATCACTCATAAGCAAAAATTAGTGAGCAGGTGCATTATCATGATGCGAAATCCATGAATTTTTTTCCACAATTCCGAGCGTTTTTTTCGTATTGCTTCACGCAACCGGCGCATAACTTCAAGGTAATACTCCTTATTTATCGTACGACCTTCTGGGCACAACGCCTGATGCCCTACGCCGAGGTAATCGAAGAAAACAGTGAGCGAAACCTTGACATTTGATGGAACTTGGCATGCTTTTCTTGGTCCCGGACTCTTCCATTGGGACAATTGAGTTTTAGTTTCGAAGTCATAGCCATACTCGTATATCCATGATTCGTCACCAGTTATGGCGTCATTCAACCATTCCTGAGCTATGCTCTACGCCAACGTCGGTTTTGACCGAAATTCAAAGATTTTGGGACGAACTTGGCTGCCACATCCTTCATGCTTAAAATTTTCCGAAAAAATTGCATGGCATGAGTCAACCCATATGCCGACACAGCCTCAGCAACTTCTCTAATTGTGATTCGATGATTCCCCATACAAATTTTCTTCACTTTCTCAACATTTTCATCGGCTGTTAATGTGCTGGGGTGTCCACAGCGAACATCGTCATTCACATCTTCTCGACCTTCTGTGAAAAGCTTGTGGGCATTTTTTTGACTCAGAGTAGGTACTCTAACCGCATGCCACTGTGAACATTTCAAGTGTTTTTGAGCACTTAACTCCATTTTTTACACAAAATGTGTATGCCTCTCACAAGCAAACTAAACTAAACGATCTACAGCTGTAAACCAACTCCAAACAGCAGCTGATTTCTTGTGAAGACCTTTTTCCCTGATAGAAATACACTCCGAGGCTTGTATTGCCCGCCGAGGGGCGACCGCTGTTAGAAAAAACTTTTTCTATCATTTGATGTTTTATGCACGAAGACTCGAACCTACGCACTCCTGAATGGTAGTCACGCACCAATTCCATTCAGCTACGATGGCCTGCAGCATTTGATTATATCTACCCAGAAAAAAGTAACCGAATTTATTTTGCATCGAAACATTGTAGAATACATCAAATTAAAACAGGCGTCGTCGAATCGAGGAAGATGGGCTTGAACGTATAAAAAATAAGATGTGTTTAAAAAAGAGCTAAATCTAGCCCTAAAAGAACCACAAAAAGCAACACTGTATGAGGCGCATAGCCTGAGTGAGAGCCAGAACATTAACGCCTCACTTCTCCTCATTACAACCGCCGCTCCGGCGAACACTCTACCAAAGCTCAGTAACCGTGAATTAGCGGTCGCTCAAGTCAATGTGAGATGACAATTATTTTTTTCAAAGCCGTGTATTCGAAGCAATTGACCTTTACCCCGCGCAACAAAACAACTAAACGCGCTTGATACTCCTGCAAATATGCGCATACCTGCAGTTATAAAGATATTAGCGTCCATTAAAAGCATTCACCTAATTGCTGTGCAATCAATAAAAATATTTTCTTAAACGAGAAATTTTCAATCTTTTTTAATGATGCCAACATTCACAGCCGAAGCCGAAGCCGTCGAATGAGCAAACGACGACGACTGCCACATTGATGAGCGCATTCTGTGAGAGCATTCGAGGAATGTGTATGAGAATGTGTGTGATGATAAATGCGGTCGCGGCCAACAAATGACAAATTGACAAACAACAAAAACAACAAATGAATCAACAAAGCCACAACAATAAATCAATCGTGAAACAAATAAGAATCTACACCTCCGATTGAGTACTTAATTCCACAACAAAGAATCGTACAAACGAGCAAACAATTAAGAAACTTGTCAACGGACCCAAAAAAGGAAAAGAAAAACAGCAATAAAGTAACGAAAGACAAATTTAAACGAACTATCAGAAATTACAACGCATTGGAAGTTACGAGTAAAGTGTGACTAAAAAGGTTTAGCCTAATGTAAACCCATAAATACTGCGCGTGCGTCTGAACAAGCCAACGAAGATCGGCCACACACACACACACACCCGCGCGCGTGCGCTTACTCATTTGCGTTTTGCAAACATTAACAAAATGCATACAAAGTGCTTCTGTTTTGCCCATACCCGTACTGCGACGAGCATTCAAGCAGCAGCGAGTGATCTCTGTGGCCATGTTCGCGGTTTAGCTGGTAGTTGAGTTGGCGGCAAGTGCGGCGCAGAAGCCTTTCCCTGGCCCATCCATTTGCACACAGTGCGCGTCCAGCCGTCCGTCCTGTTGGCTTGTTGTGTACGCGAATTTTTACAAGCTTACACGCCACTTCAATGTCGCTCGAGCTGCGAGCCATATGTGTCCATCAACACCACCAAACAATACCAGCACCACACGTCCCCACCCAAGCAAATGATGAAATGCGCGCGCGATCATAAAAACCACATCAACGGCACACAAGCCTCAATGATGATTGGTGCAAAATTTCAGAATTTCAGTCGTTGTGAGCTAGCGGCGCAGAGAGACGTTGTAGTGGCGTCGGAGTTTGAGCTGCAAAGTGTGGAAAACAACAAGCGCGCATTGCTGGTTTACTAGTTTGCAGGCGAAAAGCATGGACGGACGGACGTTCGTAGCTCACCACATGATATTAAAACACAGCAAATTAAACATTGATCCTTATCGGCATGTCAAAAATGATGCTATTGCATAGCTACTCAACAACAAGCGCGTTGTTGCCGATGAGTGAAACGAAAGCGCAATGAACAATGATCAGTAGCCGCATCCAGCCGGGATGCAATGAAGTAGCAACTGTTGCGTTTTAGGGCACAACCTGCGGCTATGTGTGTACGCGTCGACCGACAGGCGGAAAGGCCAGCAGTGCAACCAAGTAACCAACCAAAGTGATTTCAACAGCCCCAGCAACTCGGTTGTGTTGAATGTTTTACGGTGGCGCTGCAACATCACCTCAATTACAGCGGCGCGCATCAGGCGTCGACGAGCGTCATTGTTCATTGCGCGCGCGCGCGCGCTCATATCTACATGCACACATACATGTACATATGGGCGCGCATCGCTCATCAATGAACAACACAGCCTCCATTAGGCTATGACGGCGACTCCGCGCCTCTACGACTAAGTCGCATTGAGGCGAGAAGTGAGTGGCCGTTTGGCAGGCGTTGAAGTTGGCGATGAATTAATGTGAGATGTTTAGATAACCAAGGTTAATAAGCGCAGGATTTTGTAGGCTGGCAAGCGATAATAGCACTTAATTTGTTTGAGGTGGTATGGTGAGTGTGGCGGGAAAATGTCGTTAGACGCTGACCACAACTTTCTTGTACAAGCAGTTAAGCTTAGCGCAAGAAAAACTATCGTACACCAGATGCCCAGGTAAGCATTACGCGCTGTTGCTGTTGCTGATGCTATACGCCATTGTAGTCATCTCTAAATCAAGTTTTGTTTTGTGGTGGCGGTGGCGGTGGCTGCGGCTGTGGCGACAAGTATTATATGGAACTGGCGTCATAGGCCGCCATAAACAAGGAATTCCGTCGCTCATACCACAAAATTCATTCTTAACCGGATTACCGACATAAGCAGACATTACGCGCTTGCAGGCTGAATGGCTGGACTCCACTCACCGCTACGACTATTTAATATGAACTTATCTAAAGCCCATTAACTCAGTCACTAATGGAGCTTATCGCAAAACGAAACAAGCAACCGGACACCACGGAGACATGTCCAACAACATGAGAGTATGTCAATGAGACAGCCGGACGGTTGAACGATTGAACGGTTGAAGGGATGAACTTACGTGCGCACATTTGTATGTATAAGTTGATATACATACATATACGTACCGTTGGATGGACGCGATGCGTGTACAGACAATGCAGTGGATGCAATGTGAGTCAACAGCGTGCAATTTCCGTGGCTCCAAGACAATCCGAGCCAAGTGCTGTCAAGTTGAGTAAACAACAAAACGAAAGCTATAGAAATCATAGTTGGAGCATTAAACAAAACTCGTCGAAATGCTGCAAATTGCTTACTACCGTCACAAACTTGCACATGCACATACATACTTATAGTTTTTGACTCCTGGTGACTCTTGAGAATCTAAGTGGTAGTCAAGAATGATCGATTATTCTCTCCATCGTGAAGTGGTAGTTGTTTCTCTGCTCACTCGGCTCTCATCAAATACTAACAACAGCTGCTGTAGCGCTGCTCTCTACAGTTGTGGGCGTTTATATTTCTATTGTTTACTTCACTGCAATACTGTTAACCATTGCCTATTACACAGAGTCGTTTGTGGCTTGATTTATAACTCACCAATATTGTCGCAAAATAGTACTGTAGATAGTAGAGTCTAAATTTCTCTACATTATGTTAAAATGATTTGTTTTGTTCGAACGTCTTATTTGTTCTTGTTATTATTTTTTGTTCAGCAACCTGTAAGCACTAATTTTAGTGCCATTTAATGCTAATAAACTAGCGCTAGACTCGAGTTTGGTTTTTATGTATTTTTTGCCTTTTCGGTTTCAACGCTTCGAAAAGTGGCTCATTGGCATTAAACAATTTGTACCTGCTTTTTAACAATGCGCGAAAAACTTCGAAGATTAATTCGCACACCGACGCCTTCGCGAGCGCGCCCTGAGTATGGAGTGCAAATGTATGTGCATAGTATCCATCTTAAAGGGTACAGTGTTGTGCGCAACTCAAGCCACTTTTAGAGATAGTAAAATCGTATTCTATTATTTGCCTCTTAACGCATGTATTTGGATTATTTAAATAAATTTTTTATGGAGTTGGTAATGTCAGTTAGATTAGCTCAAGGTGAGTGTCAAAGTCTTACCAGCAAGCACACTTGCATACATACATATGTCCGACTTCGCCCATATAAATATGTAGCTTAATTCATGTCGTAACCCTTAATTAAAATTTAACCATTGTACATTTTTTATAAATCTTACAAACGCATAGACTTGCACCGGAATGAGTTAGCCCGAGTTCGTTAAATATATTTTGGAAAAAAATTTCGGCAATATTTTGTATGTTTATTTAAAATTGTTGGAAAGTCGAAATATATAACTTAAGAACAATAAATTATTTAAATTTTTTTTTTTAATTTTAGTTATTAGTACCAGAAAAACCGCTCAGTAATTTGTAAAACGGCCGTACATTATTTCTTTTTTTTCTTGTCTTAATTCATTTATTAATGGAACAATTGTATTTCAAGCAGGAATCGCAGGTA
This sequence comes from Anastrepha ludens, assembly GCF_028408465.1. Lineage (NCBI taxonomy): Eukaryota > Metazoa > Arthropoda > Insecta > Diptera > Tephritidae > Anastrepha > Anastrepha ludens. Next base: position 114,421,585 of record NC_071501.1, read on the forward strand.
CAGGGTCCGGCACCCTAGGTGTAACCAATTAAAAAGGCCATAAATTTAGTTTGGAAAATTACTTTTATTCAATTCAAAGTAAAAAAATGTGTGAAAATAATACAAAATTAAGAATCAATTTACGTTCGCTCGATAAGAGCCACCTTTTGCCTTGGCTATGGCCTTGCAGGTATTTTGACCCACTCGCGAACAATGGCTGTTTCAGCGCCTCGAGACTGGTGAATCTTTTGCTCTCCAAAATGGCCCACAAGAGAATAATCCATCGGATTTGGACTGGTGAATTTGAGAACCATTGTGCGGACGTTATGAAGTTCGGTACATTGTTTTTTAGCCATTCTTGCTTCACTCGAGCCGAGTCCGGTTAAAACCTCTAGGATCTTCCACCGAAATATTTGTCTGCCCTCGGCTTCAAAGCAACTTTCCCGCTAATATTTCGCTTTTACCTTGACGCCAAGCTCGATGAAAACGAATCAACTCCTTAGCTCTCTCAAATCTGATTTGTTGCTGCTTTGATGTGAGATCATGCACCTTTTGGATATTGTAAGGCTTGAATTGAGATTATTTTTCAGTATACAGCAAAAGATACGGTCAGATATTTTCAGTTCTTTCGCCATTTGATTAACCCTTAGGCGGAGATTTCGCTCCAGTCGCTTCGTCACTTTTTGAACCATTCACGTGATGTTGCAGTCTTTTGATGACCACCTCCATGACGTTTCGCGATGCTACCAGTATCATTGTAACAAATGATGTTACGATGAACAAAAACTTTATATACTTTAAGGTGCTCGAGCTCACGAACAATCGCTGGTTGTGATTCCCCACGAGAGAAAGAGTCTACACATCCAGACCATTGATGCATAGGTGATAATAGGTCTTATCATAGCTATGCAGAACAAAGGATCTTGCTAAGAAATATACCCCACTTTTTCACAAAGACACCCTTGCACTGCCAATAGGCAGTCAGTGCTTGGGATGTCTTGGTTTCAACTTGTGACTCCCAAAGGAGTTTACTATCGAGGACTACTCCAAGAAATCAAATATTTCTTTGGATAGCTGGATTGTGACACCTTTTAGGTTAGGCAGAACGAGTCCATCAAGCTTCCTCCTTCTGGTGGAGAGGACAATACCAGTCTTGGTGGGATTTGCCGATAGCCCATTCGGACAGCACCAAGTGTCAATCATATCCAAAGTTTTCTGCTCTTTCCTGCAGATGTTCATAAGCGAAGGGCCTATTACCAAACAGGCAACATCATCCGCTTATGTTTGTGCGTAGACTCCCGAATCGTTTATGGTGGTGAGCAGAGGATCAATCACCATGCACCAGAGCAATGGATACAGCACAGCGCCTTAGGGACAAACTGTATTAACGCCGAATGACACCAGCAGCTCTTCCTCTGCTCGTACCGAGACTATTCTTAGGGCCAGCTTCGAACGAACCCAATTCACTAGCACCCAGTCAACGCCGTGCCTACTAGCAGAGCTACACATACTGTCAAAAGTGGTGGTTCTATGATATAATAGACAGTCGTAGACAAAGGTATATTTTCACTTGCAATCGAATATGGTAGCCAAACCTAACTTACTACTACTTGCCAATAAATATTTCCTAGCAAAACCAAAAACGCCAAACATTCAACATTTGATAAATTCACAATATATAAAAAATGCTTATATGTTGCACAATACTGTACGTACATATGCATGTTCGCAGGCATTTCTACACACACAAGTCTGTCGATTGCTGACGCCACTCTGTCGTTTCACAACTCAAAATTTCGTGGCAAAAACCAAAAACATCTTATTGAAAGTTATTTAGCAGTCAGTCAACAATTAGTAAATGACCGAGTTTCGCGGAAGTTCAAAAGGGAATAGCTGAGTGTGCTGAGTGCGAGGTAAACAAACGGCGGAGCATACAAGAAATCTTCATTCGCTTTCAGAAGCTCTGGGCAAATTGGTTATAATTGCGCTAATTAATAGGTGACGCCGGCGGAAGTAAAATTAATCCAAAGTACCGCATGAAGTGTGGGTTGAGAAACGTTTATAAAACGCAAAAAAAACAAGAAGATCTTAAATTTGATAAAGTTTTCGAAGAATTGCGGTTAGTCACAGTTTTAGTTGAAATAAGTAGAGTAAGGCTTTAATGAAAACAACCGGAATTTGCTATCGCTATGGCGTTTCAAAGCGCGCTGACGGCCCAGTGGGTGAGCCAAAGGATGTCAGTACCATCTGCGTAATTCAACAGCATCAAACTTTTGTTGTACGAGTTTATGGCGCAGTGGCGGGTCAGCTTTAAGATTGGGAAATCTAACATTGGCTCATTGTGATGCCGCGTGCGGAACTAGCACTTATCCCTTCTAAAACCAATGTGAACTTTACAAAAATTTTGTAAGATCTTTAATTTCGACAGAGCCAAGATCTTCCGATTCACTAAAGGATTGTCTACCAAAATGGCCGGTCTACGTCTGGATAGAGCAGGACAGTGACACAGAACGTGCGGAATTGTCTCTTCCTCTTCCTCATCTAGACGAGTTCTGCAGAAGTCATGTGTTTGCACACCCATTCTCTGGACGTGCCTACCGATTAGGCAGTGCCCCGTAATAACAGAAATCAGTGTGTCAAGACTGTGCTTATTCTTCTTAGTAGAACTTCCGTGCATTTAGCATTGAGAGTCGGCCACAGCAGTCGGGCGATTTTGCAAGTGGCTTCATTACGCCGTCTTTCATTCGCTACTCTTACAATTTCTTCGCCGATAGGTGGATTACATGTTTGCAAGGGTATACCTGTGTCATTTTCTATGAAGTCATCTGGGACATCCCCAGATGTTCGGTATATACACCTCTGCCCACCCTGTCATCGAGCTTTGTATACACATGGATGGACCCGCCCTGTCTTACCACGTTCCGTTCCCACTCTTCCCTCGAGGGTAGGAGGGTCGTGAACGTTGTAATGACAAGTATAGGCGGGACTGTATAGCGCACCTGTCCGCGTAGCCCCAACATACCATCCAGGATTTTACCGTGGCCATAGTCTGTGTTTGACCATTTACTTAAAGTACTCAGTCTTATTGCCGCACTGCGCGCAATGTACTTAGCCTGCAGGTCTACCGGAAGGAAGGGCACTCCACCATATTTCAATACAAATGGCATAACGTACAGCCCATTTTTGTTTCGGCGCTGGGAGGCATGAGTTTGTTAGGCGTGGAGATCTAAAACTAATAAGCTACAAAATGTTAGAGACTTACGATCCGTCAATCAACTACCGAGAGAGGCTATTGTTTTCTTAACCGTAAAAAGCGAGTCCGCTTCATCAAAAGTGCTGGAAGAGTTGAAATCTTGGCATAAAGCTCGGAATAGTTCATTAAGATCGTAATTTGTTTTGCATTACTGAAAACAAGGGCCCTTGATACCCCAAAATGAACATTAAGGTTAGCTTCCGGCAGAAGAGATGGGCTAAAAATTGATCCGGTGAACAGTTGGGTTAGATTAGGTAGCGCTGGCTGTAAAAAGATTTCACTTAGAAATCTAGGAGCCATTGTGTTACCAAAGCTACATATTTGGTGTCGAAGCTATTATTTTGTGTAATTCTTAATGCACGTCTTTGCGAGTCTTAACAAGCCGTTTAGCTTATGTCAGCAATATCCTTCAAGGAGGAAAAATATGTTGATCCTAGGCATACTTGTGAAGTCTTAAAAAGAGCAGGGCAGTGGGAAAGTAGGTGGTCCAAAGCACTCCTAGAATTCGCTCTGGATTAATACGATTTTCGCTGCGTGATGTGGGGTGAGACAGTGTCCCTTCAGTACTCACTTCCAATATTTTACAGTCTTTTCTAGAGAGTGATAAAATAAAGTTTCTAGTTTTCATCTTCCAAGTTCTTAGCAAAGTTTGTGGCAGTTTTTTACAATGTCAAGTCAACTGCGTCTCCAAAACTAGTTCCTCATTGAGTTCCGTTCCTAGAAAGGAGAGTGATGAAACAAATACCTGCCTTAGCGAGCTCATCGGCTTTCTCATTCCCTTCTATTCCTTTGTGTCCTGGTATCTATTAAAAAGTGACCTTTCCGCAGAGTTCATCCATTTTGGATCTGCTTGTGGAGCACATTTCGAGTTAGGAGCCATTTAAAGGAGTAATAATTGCTTTAATAGCCACTTGGCTATCAATAAAAAAGTTTGTTCGAGTATTAAGACTTTCGAATATAAAATTGCGGACAAGATACAGCCGCTTCTTCCCCTTTCGGGCGTTTTGGGCTGACCTTTTATTTGAATCCAGAAAGCCTCTGTCAGTATTGTCCTGACATCTTGAGCCTTAGAGCCGATCTTTTGGTGGAGTTTCTTACTACTAGTTTCATTGGATGCCTGTTGAGAATTCTTTCTATTGCCGCTGTTGGAGTTGTGCTCAAAGCGCCGGCTACACATATTCCTGCAATCCTCCAATCTTTTAACGTAAGGCACTTTATCGCGCGCCGTCCACCATACTAGCAAACCACAGAGCATCATAATGACCGCCATGTATATCCAATGTGTGAGTCGAGAAGATAAGCTCCAGGTCTTACCGAGCATTTCTCTGCATGCTTATAAGGCATTAGAGGCCTTCTTCGCTCTTTCTTCCACATTTAATCTCCATGAAAGTATGCTATCCACAACAAGGCCAACAAGGTATTTAAAGCGTTTTTCAGTAAGAGGGCTTCAACTTTTTTTTTGAATAAAACACAAACGGTTTGATTTTTTTAACTAATTTTTGCATGACCACCGCGTGCACGTTTTACGAAGTCCAATCGTTGAACCCAATTTTCGACCAGTCTTTTGCATAAATCGGGCGAAATTCCAGCAATTTCGCGTTCAATATTGGCTCTGAGCTCACAAATCGTCGCCGGCTTGTTACTGTAGACCAATGACTTCACATAACCCCAAAGAAAATAGTCTAGAGGCGTCAAATCACACGAGCGCGACGACCATTCGACCGGTCCATTTCTGGAAATAATGCGCTCATCGAACTTACTCTTCAACAAATCAATTGTAGCGTGGGCTGTGTGGCTTGTGGCCCCGTCCTGGGGAAACCACATGTCGTCTAAGTCCATACCATTCAATTGCGGCCAAAAATAATCGTTTATCATGTCGCGGTATCGATTTCCATTCACAGTAACGTGGCGATCGTTCTCGTCAACGAAAAAATATGGGCCAATTACGCCGCCGGCATGTAAACCGCACCAAACAGTGATTTTTTCGGGATGCAACGGTGCCTCATGAATCACGTGTGGATTGCTTTCTGCCCAGTAACGCATATTTTGCTTGTTGACAAAGCCATTGAGCCAAAAGTGAGATCACTGAAGATGATTTTTCGACTTTATAATTTCTTAACAGAACACGCATTTTTATAATAAAATTCAATGATTTGCAAGCGTTGCTCAAGTATGTAGCGTTCCATGATGAAATGTATGCTAATGAAGTTTACAAATGACAAGCGAAAAATAAAAAATATTTCGTCGTTCGCCCTCCCTATCGGAAAAAAGTTGAAGCGCACCTATTGAAAAACGCCTTATTTAGGCGATGTTTTTGGTGTCAACTCAACTCCTCCAAGCATCGGAGGTGACCAGTTTGGAGTGTTGTAAAGTCAGTCTTCTCAGTGTGTCTTATCTGGATGTACTTCCACTACGATCAATTTCGTTCACTTGTAGATCCCTCCAAACGTTCTGGTGAATATTTCACACATCGGTTGTGAACACCTACCTGTGATGATAACAGCCAAGTCTTCAGCATATGCCGTCAGTTTCGGTCTGCTATTCCCAAGTGTGATGCGAATCAGATTTATCAGTAAGCTCCATAGTATGTAGACGGGAGAGCACTCCTCTCTGTGAAGTTTCTCTGTTTACCTTATTCGGAATTAGCTTTTCCGTCCATCTGTTCCATCGGCTTTACCACTGCTGAATGGTTTGGCATCTCCGTTCCGCGGCGCTAGTGGTGACGTGCTTTTCCTGGAATCCCACGCATTCACTCATTCTCGGGCCATGAGGTCGATAAGTATTTCACCGCTGATCATTAAAACTGCTGCGCCTTAGACAGTGCAGTAGGCTAAATCAACTGTGAGTGTTGCTGTTCGTTGTACAGCCTCCCGTGCTTTGCGCTTGGTTTTGCAGTGTAGTGCATCTCCCCATATTTCGCTGCCGGAGTATTGCGTTTGTGGTCGCCATGATCAGCCTTCTTTTACTCTGTGTTGGTCCACCGATGCTCGCCTTTAGTCTGCTTAGCTTTCCCATGATCTGCGCTGCTGTGGTAGATGCGTGCCGTATCTGGAATGCCCAGCTATTTCATCGCTTTTTGAGTCGCTTGCTACGTGTGGCCTAGTTGCATGCTGACCTCGAGTGGCATACTGGCCTCGTGCCATCAGAATGACTTCAGTCTTATGTTTGGCGAGTTCCAGGCCATAGTGCCTGGGCCAAAATTGGGTTCTTAAAATGACTAGTTAAGCTGCCGTCCTTAAGCTTAACATGGCGTCCTCTGTATCACGCGCTAATATGACCGCCACTATATCGTCCCCGTATCCTGCGAGATGTGTGTCTTCTGGTATTTCTAATCTAATCACCGTTCGATCACAATAACTCACTAGCAATCTGACAGGTCAACCGATCATTTCATCATATGGTAGCACAAGCAATACGAGTTCTGGCAAAGTCATCAATATGGTAAATTACGTGACGTCGCCACATTAATTCACTTCATTACTTGGTACCAATTAAAGATGTTGCAACCAATTGAGGCAATGCACACAACAATGCAAACAAAACCAAACGCGCACATATAGGTATTTGTATGAGTGTACACGCATGACATGCAGGTATATCACTGTGTTTTGTCTGCAACAATTTAATATTTTCCAAATTGAAATTGTCACTTGGCCATGCGAAGAATTTGTTAACACAATAAATCTGACATAAAACATCATAATAAAAATATTAACGATGAGTTATTAACTGTTGCCATTGCGTACATTGCAATACGGCGTACAATGTGGCAGGTGGAGTAGGTAGTTGTCGGCCAGCAATGATGGTGTGATGCGGACTCGACTCGCCGATCTTGCAAGCGTTTGCAATGCAGTCAATGTGGCAGCTGTGGCCAGGCAATGCATCAAAGGCTGTGCGGACTATGCCGCGCACATTTAATGCTTCAACAGGCGCATTTTTGCATTGAAACGAATGGAGATACCTGAGCAGCCGCATGCATGCGTAGCTGTAGCTGAGCTTTTGTGGCAGCTCAAGTGTTTCTACAAGCAGCTTAATTGAGCAACAATCACAACAGTACCATCAAGTCAGAAGTTTGTGACAGACAGTCAGTCAGTCAGTCGTCGCACATTCAAGTTTACGCAGCAACGCAAACCCAATGACTGGACAATACGAGGGCCCTGCAGGTGATGGACTGAGGGGCGGCAGGGAATCAATCGTGCACACTAATTTGCCATTTAAACATGGCATTTGGACAATACTGACATATTCGGCGAGCCAACGGAATGTCAACGCGAGAGCGCACGCTCGCGCCTATAGAACGCTGTGGTACAACTGTCATTTGTTGCTACTTGGGATGATGAGCTTGCGCCTAGAGTTTCGTTTTTGCCTCCCCACCCCGTTTAGTCGCTCAACGTCGTCAACGCTAATGGACAGCAGGAGCAACAACATCAATCAGTGGTAATGAAATTGTCGATAATTGTGCGTGTTGATGCGTATGCAACAAAAAAAGTGGCAGCAAAAAATTGAGAAATGGAAGAAAAAGACAGAAAGCATGAAAAAATGAGCTGCCACAAATGAAAGATGCTTCACCATAACGTAGGCCGAATCGTGGAAACGAAAATGTTATACCCTTCAAAACATAGAATACGCAATTTATAATGAAAAAAAACTTTGCGCAGATTTTCCAGGAATGATAGAATACAAGCCTTGAAATCCAACGTAGAATCTCTCTTGACAACAAGTGCTACTTTAGACTAAGTAGGCAATCGAACAGTAAAGTCCTCTCTCGACGAACAAAACTAACACTCTACAAGACTCTCATCATGCCCGTCCTAATGGCACAGAAGCTTAGACGATGGCAACGTCTAATGAGGCGTCTCTCGGAGAGAGAGAGTTTCTGCGAACGATTTTTGGACCTTTGCACGATGGCTACGGGAATATCGCAGGCGATGGAACGAAGAGCTGTATGTGCTTTACGGCGAGTTAGACATAGCGCAGCGAGTAAAGATACAGTGGCTACGTTGACTGAGTCATGTCGCCCGAATGGATACAAATACTCCGGCTCCGAAGTATTCGATGCGATACCAGTTGGTGGTAGCAGGAGACGAAGAAGGTCTGCTCTGCGTTAGAAAGTCGAGGTGGAGAAGGACTTGGCTTCACTTGGTGTGTCCAACTGGCGCCGGTTAGCACGAGTGAGAACCGACTGGCGTGCTTTGTTAAACTCGGCCAAAATCGCGTAAGTGGTTATCGTGGCAATAAAAAAGAATAAGTAGATAGAATACAAGATTACGCGCATTAGATAGGCGTGACATCTCACTGGGGCAGAGATGGGAGCCACATTTGTGTACTGCACATCGTGGGCTTCTCTCTAAAACTGTGGCATATTACCATGATGCACAGGCTCTCAGTGATTTTAAAGGCAACGGCTGATTTGCTGACTTAACAGTGGTGACAGCGGTTTGTTTAAGAAAAAACTGCGATTGTACGAGATGAGCGCCACCTTTGCATTAGGTATATCTTATATACATATATATATAATATATTAACAGCCTTTTATGGGGCAAAATTTTTAATAGTTGGTCGCACTGAATTGGAGCATTCACAGTTCATTGGAGTTCTTCGTCTTGTCCGATTGGGTCAAGTTTTCGAGACAACTTTTCTCGAAAGTTCGCTTTGTGGCCATTGTAAGCTCATTTGGATGCAACCTTTAGCAGCATAAATTTTTTAATAGAAAACCATTTAAAACTTACTGCAGATGTAATATCCCGGCCGCCGTAGCCGAATGGGTTGGTGCGTGATTACCATTCGGAACTCACAGAGAGATCGTTAGTTCGAATATCGGTTAAAGCAAAATTAATAAAAACATTTTTCTAATAGCGTTCGCCCCTCGGCAGGCAATGGCAAACCTCCGAGTGTATTTCTGCCATGAAAAAGCTCCTCATAAAAATATCTGCCGTTCGGAGTCGGCTTGAAACTGTAGGCCCCTCCATTTGTGGAACAACATCAAGACGCACACCACAAATAGGAGGAGGAGCTCGGCCAAACACCTAACAGAAGTGTACGCGCCAATTATTTATTTATTTTTAGATGTAATATCCCATGAAAAAAATATATTTAGCAATGCATTTCAATGAGTTCCTTATTTTTTGTTTTTACTTTTTTTTTGTATTTTTTGTGTGCAAATTTACCCAAATTTTAACGTTTTTGCAAGTAACTTCCGCAGAGCTAAAGCTTTTTTGGAACAAATTTGCCCATGACTTTTGTTTTTAAATAAAACTTGATTGATTGATTATTTTTGGAAGTCATCAAGATCGGTTCACATTTACCTTTAAGTAGCTCCCTTAGAATTGATTGCTCAAATGTGAGGTTCCCGTGTGATAATATTTTTTAATATCAAAGAAAATTATTTAAAAAAAATGTAAAAAAGACTTAAAGGTGATGGCGCTACAATCGTATGTCTGTTTTGGCCGAATCCAAAATAGCCCGCCAGCTTCTGTCCTGCGCTCTCTGGTAACAGTTAGAAGCCCTGAGCCCAGACAGGTTCTGCAGTACTTGGTCCTTTCAACGAAGATGTGGTCTTTCCCTGCATCGTTTCCATTTCGGTGTACCGCTTCGTGAGTTCGGCTTGCTGCAGCGTCTTCGATCATACGGGTGACATGGCCAAGCCAGCGTAGCCCTTGTATTTTAACACGCTTAACCATGTCCTTGCCCCTTATAGCTCATACAGCTCGCTGTTCCAGCGTACACGATACTCCTCACCAATGCTGAGGGGAACAAAGATCTTATAGAGAATTTTTCTCTCGGGAGCTCCCAAACCTTTTTTATCTACTGTTGGCATCGTTCATGCTGCTGCGCCATACAGCAAAACGGAAAGGATGAGCGCTTTTGTAGAGTGTCAGTTTACTCCTTCGAGAGAGAGCGAGAGAGAGCTTTATTTCTCAAGAGATTACTTAGCGACCACAAAAAGTTATTCTATTAAAAAATGGAAATAATTCTAATCTGAGCAACACTCCCAGCAAAAAGTTCATGAATTCTGCCTCATAGAAAAAAAGTATTCCAGAAAGTTTAACGAAGTACATTCAAGTTACAGGTTGAAAAAATCTCACTCTCACGCCTTTTTTGCCACAGAAGATGCCTTCAACGAGAGCTGGTTGGTTGGTTAGTTTAAGTGGTGATTCGTCCAGAATCCAACTAGCGCCTCCGCAACATTTTGTTGCCACATCCTCATTACCAACTTGTTTACCAGTTATTTACAGCCTGACTGAATCCAGTCTGTGCGGTGCAGGAACTTTATTGGGTTAGAAAGCTGATCTGCATCACTCGCAAGTAGAATATTTCCTGTTTCCTAGAAAATTGTTGAGAGAGTAGACTAGTTTACTAAGGCAGACAACCGCTTGCCTAGGATGAGTACGTCGAACATGTATCCCACACTGTCAAGCTCTGAAGACGGAGAAAGCTAGACGAGGAACTAACTCTGGAAGCACAGTCTATATGGAAAGCCTCCACCGTCTGCCGCATTGAAAAAATAATGCTACGAGCTTGCAACACGAAAACAACCAACTTTATTCTATCACTCCCAGGGACGAAATGTAAAATATTGCTTAGAATACTGATGGGATATTGTCTCACAAAATGAGATTAATCCTGACCGACGGGTGTAAGTTTTGCGAAGAAGAACGAGGTACGTTAGTACACCTCCTTTGCCACTGTTCTGCTCTAACTCGTTACTACTGCCTGGAATCGGCATACTTTTCAGCTCTGAAGGATATTCTTGAAAAAAGTTTAAGCTGTTTATTAAAACTCGGCAAGAAATGCATTATGAACTATGTTTTATCCGACTCCAGCAACACTACGGTGACATTACAGACCCTTGTGGCCTATGTGCGATCTATGCAGATCAGCCAGAGATACCTAACCTAACCTAAAAAGTTCAAGCAAGTACATTTGGAAGCTATGAATAAACTCTTCTTAGTCCCTACGATTCCGATAGTAACGAATTGCGAATTGGTCCGCATCTGATGACAAATTTCTGCGTGCGTACTTCAACATTGACGCACTTCAACACTGACGATGATCCGTTCAATGAAGAAGGTGACGGCAAGCGTCTATATACTAAAACGCGGATTGACAGCCAGCCGAACAGACATGCATACATACAAATGCTTCAAATAACAGTTCCATGCCGCTTACCGTTGGCGCGCGAAATTAGTTGGAGCAAAAAAAATGTATTTCTGAAAGGAAATAATAAAATTAATATAGCAGCATAAAAAATAGTTATTTCAAAAACGCGCCTGACCATCACAAATTGCCTTGCTGCTTCAAATTGTTGGCCCAAAATGTATCCGAAAATTGCGAACGAAATTAAATAAAAAAATCATCCTTGCATGAGAATGCAAGATATTCGGTACCCGCATACACACACACTCGTACATAAATATATACATTTATTTAATATGTTTAAAACAAAAAATTATAACTCATGGCACAAATCGTCAAGTCAAAGAAACAAATAAAATGCAACTTATGTACATCTGTGTGCGCATAACCTCAATGCAACGCAATGAATTGCTGACCAGACGGCACGACGGGTTTTCGTTCAGACTTTCCACTGTAATGATTCGTTTTTACGGCGGTAATCACATAATTACTTAGGCTGCGCACTGAAGGCAGAAGTTTTTAAGTGCTGAAGACTGCCAGGGCGGCGCAGGCGCATTAAATGACTCGGAATGATTTCAAATTGGTTTGGAATGATATGGAATGGACGACTGTTGAATAGACGTGGATTTGTGCAATGAACACAGCTTAAAGCAGCCGCGACAATCTGGAATGGTAGCATAGCGATGAGAGGAGAAGTTTCAAAGAAAGTTCTGGTGCGATTTCTTGAATAATTCTCACTTTATGAAGTCACTTACGGACTCTTTTTACGAATTCTGATTCAGAAAACAAGTTATGTAGAAATCAGTTCCCATTACCCAGCAAATTGCAAGTGAAAGTTGATGTCAGATTTAAGTGAAATAAATGTTTTCTGTAGTTGTGAAATGCAGGTAGCTGCGCCTACCTTCATGATAATATATTTTTTCCTGAGATAATCCTTCTATACAAATATATAGACCTCTTACAGTTTCTCTGTTGTAAACCCTTGTATTCTATGCCGAGCGCATGGGTTTCTCCACACTATAAATCGACCTAGATCTTCAGGTTCAGATTATCACCGGGAGTGGATGTTCATCTTTCAAATGGTTTAAAAAGAATCGAATAAGCTAAGGCAAATATTATCTCACAACATCCAAAACTGTAGATCCTTCCATTTATGGAGCAACATCAAGACGCACGCCACAAATAGGACTAGGAACTCCGTCAAACACCCAAAACGGGTTACGCGCCAATTCAATTCAAATTAAAAAGTACAGGGAATGTTTAATTTAAACAAACCGTGCACGAAGGAACCGGCCCATATTTTTTTCTTATGTTGTTAGGACTGTAAAACACACATCTGTCACTATTTATCCGTTTTGAAGCGTTTGAGAGATGCTGTACGTCGCAAATGGCCGGAAATGTGGGCAAACAATACTTGGGTTTTGCATGTTAATAACGCGCTATCGCACCGAGCCTAAATTGTGCTAGATTATTTGACCAAACACCAAGTAAATGCCATAAGCATTGGTATTGATATGGCCCCGTGTGACTTCGTTTTGTTTCCCAAGTTACCACTACGTAGAAGGAGATTTCGGTCGATAGAGGAGATCAAAGAGAATGCAACGAAAGAGCTGAAGGCCATTCCTTCATCGGCCTACCAGGGGTACATGGAGGACTGGGTTAAACGTTGGCCAATGTTTGTTGCTTCAGACGGATCATATTTTGAAGGAGATAAAATAAATTTGCCTGAAATGTAACTCTGTTTTGTTTTACTTAAACATTCGCGGTACTTTCTGCTCGTAAGGTATTATTATTGATGAGATCTAACACTGCGATCTGAAAGATTTTTTGAGCCCAACTTCCACTATAAATTTTAGTTATTATCTTGCTGTAGTTGCTGTTGTTTGAGTGGCTGTGTTTCTTGAACTGGAAGACTTAATCCTCTGCTGTTTTGGTGATGAAGTTTTCAAGAGTGGTACTTCCTTGTATTTTCCTAGTATTTCCTTTAACAACTTCGTTGTATCCAGCAAGAAAAGTAGAAGGCTACATTACAGTCCAAAAATTTCTTCAATATGGTTTGCTGAAATCTCACCATACTACACATGACAAACTCTGACAATTGATAATGAAAAGGATTTTTCCTTTGCCCCACTTCTCTACAACTACGAAACATGTTGCCGATATATATAAACTAGCCGCGAGCTCCTCAACTTTTCAGTTTCTTGGGGGAACTGCAGTTAGTCTTAAGATACGCAGTCGACCATACCCAAGCAGTTCTTTGGTCTTTCATGCATTATAATCAGGACATGTCTTCCTGCACATCCCACAGATTGATAGGCACTTTCATCGCCAACTTGCAATGCTGTAATAGTGATACCCTTCTTCTTGATTATCGTAATAAGCGCCTAAGCGATTTTGGCCGAGTTTAACAGAGCGCAACAGTCGTTTCTTTTTCGCGCTATTCGGCGCCAGTTGGAAGCGCCAAGTGAAGCCAAGTCTTGATCCACCTGGTCTTTCCAACGCAGAGAAGACCTTCATCTTCCTCTGCTACCAGCAGCTCGTATCCATTTGGACGATTTGGCCCAACCAACGAAGCCGCTGGATCTTTATTATCAGGATGAGCTCATCGTTCCACCGACTGCGATACTCGTCTTAGTCCGGCTGAAGGGAACTTCTACTGGATCCACTTCGGTCGAGCTTAAGGGGGATCCCAGCCTAGCGAGCTGAATTCTTCTACATATATTCTGCATTACAGTTTTGAAAGTTATTATAATGGGAAACTTGGAAATACCACAGGAAAATTTTGAATTTTTTTATTTCATTTTTAAATAAAACCACAGATAATTTGTTTGTCATACGTTACTGGATTTTAATTCCTCCTCTGTTAAAATATATTTTCACATGTGTTTGTGCCGGTTATGCTTCAGTGCTGGTCGCGTTCATATGTTTTACAGAGGAATTTTCCTCCGTACAGGATCTTACAGTTCCATTGGGGCATATTCCCAGGTTAGTAAGATGGTGATTCAATCTGCAATTCCATGTTGGAATTATAGTCAAGATTCTAAAATTATTCCGATTTATTCGTTCCCTATGGCCATTAATGGCCCACGACCTGGCGCATTTACAATGTACGGACAACCTTTCGAAAGTGTAAACAAATTTGTCTAGGTAGCTAAATCACACCTGACGGCGGTGCTAATACTGACATTGAGTGCAGAACAACGAAAGCCAGTTCATTCTTCGCTATGCTTAAAAGCATATGGTACTCGAAGTGGCTAACCACCAGAACAAAGCTAAGGATATTCAACTCGAATGTGACCTCTGTACTGCTGTATGGCTGCGGAACGTAGTCCGTAGCGGTTTCAACAACAAAAAATCTCCAAGCTTTTATAAACCGTTGTTTAAGAGCTCTACTGCGCATACTCGTATGGTTACCAGATAATTGGATCTCTATTGACGAGGTCCTTGTTCGTAGCGAACAAAGTACGGTTGAGATTGAAATATGCGAACGAAAGTGAAAATAGATAAAACATACAATTCGTAAACCTGCGACTGACATCAGTAGAATGTCACTAAACTGGAAACGCAAGGCTCTCACTGAAGAGAGCATGGAGACGAAGCCTAAAGGGTGGTTAAGTTTCCAGGCCCCGTGTTGATTTTGAATAAAATAGAATTTTTTTAAGAAATTATTGTCATTCCTCTTTATTATGATAATATTGGTATGGTTCAATTACCTATAAAATATCGGCGGCACACCTCCAAAGAACACCAAATGCAAATAGTTCCTTTTCTAAAGGGTGGTTAAGTTTCAAGGGCCGGTGTTGATTTTGAATAAAATACAATTTTTTTAGGAAATTATTGTCATTTCTCTTTATTATAATAATATTGGTATGGTTCAATTACCTATAAAATATCGGCGGCACACCTCCAAAGACCACCAAATGCAAATACAGGGTGGCTAATGAAAGCCGCTACCAAAAAAAAATTGAATAACTTTTTTTCTTTTTAAGTTATCTGTTCCATTTTTGTTTTAATTTGCAGATTGATCTTTAAAATTTATTAAAATGGATAACTGGGACACGCAAAAAAGAATTTGGATAGTCCGCCGCTATCACGCACTGGAGTCCGTAGTTTTGGTACAGAGAGAGTACAGGTGGATGTTTGGCGACGATCCCCCGAGCAGATGGACCATAATGAGACTGGTGAATAATTTTGCTGAGCAAGGAACAGTCGCAAGAAGGCCTTATCATCGAAACCCACCAGTTCGAACGGAGGAAACGATCGCTGCTGTAGCTGCAGCTATACAAAGCAATCCAAGGGTTTCAACAACAAGCTTATCTGCTCAACTTGGTGTCAGCCGACAGTCTTTGCAAACAATAATGCACAAAGATTTAGACTTATTTCCCTACAAAATTCAAATGGTTAACAAACTGAATGCAGCAGACTTGCCGATTCGCTTGGAATTTTGCCAGAAGATCCTGCAAATGGTGGAAGAAGACCAAAACATGTTAAACTGCCTTTTCATGTCTGATGAGGCCCATTTCGATTTAAACGGCAATGTGAACAAACAAAATTGTCGAATATGGAGTACTTCTAACCCACAGATACTCCACGAGACGGAATTGCATCCTCTTCGCGTGACAGTGTGGTGTGCGGTTTCTTCACGCTGTATTGTCGGGCCTTATTTTTTTGAAGAAAATGGTCACACCGTTACGGTTACTGGAGACCGTTATTTGAAAATGCTAAAAGAATTTTTCTATCCAGAACTACGCCGAAAGAGAATTCCTTTCAACTCTGTGAGGTTTCAACAAGATGGGGCAACGTCTCACATAGCCCAGACTGTTATGACAGAGTTGCGACGAAAATTTCCCAATAAACTGATTTCAAGAAACTCCGAATTTCGTTGGCCCCCCAGGTCGCCTGACCTTACTGCACCTGACTTTTTCTTGTGGGGTTTATGTAAACAAGAAGTTTATAAAACAAAGCCAACAAATTTGGATGAACTAAAACAATCCATTCGGGCAACAATTGCGGCTATTCCTGTCGCAACTCTCAAAGCAGCAATGAACAACTTTTTACTAAGATGCCGCACTTGTGTCAACGAGCACGGGGGGCATTTAAATTCAATTATTTTTAAAACTAGTTAAGCTACATTTAATAAAATTTAATGACCTTCAACTTGAAAAAAAAAATAAATGAATTCCATACACTAAAAAAAAAGTTATTTGAGTTTCTTAATGTAGCAAAATTTATCAGCCACCCTGTAGTTCCTTTTCTAAAGGGTGGTTAAATTTTAAGGGCCGGTGTTGATTTTGTATAAAATACAATTCTTTTAGGAAATTATTGTCATTTATCTTTATTATGATAATACTGGTATGATTCAATTACGTGTCAAGCAAAATATTGGCCAAATGGCGGCCACAGCCTCGGCGGCACACCTCCATCCGATGGTCCAAATTTTCGATAACGCTGAGGCATAATTGAGGTTCTATGCCGTTAATGTGCCAAATTATCTCATCCTTTAGCTCTTAAATTGTTGCTGACTTATCGACGTACACCTTTTCTTTCAAATAACCCCAAAGAAAGAAGTCCAGCGGTGTCGTTGATTTTAGGTGTGGTTCGCATTCAACATCGACCCTTGAAATTTAACCACCCTTTATATAACGAATTAACGAATTCATTCTGACGACTCTCTTACTTGTCTTACAAATAAAGCCAAAAGCTGCAAATCTTCCCCAATGGAATCTATTTGTATCGGCACTTTACGCCCTTAGCCGGCGCGATAGCAAATAATAATAATAATAATAAGCTGATACTGCGCTTGAATTCACTTGTGAATACTTACAGTTTGCTGTTTGTGATTGAAACCCTGCTGCCTCTAATGAAAACACCATCCATCGCCTTTAAAACAAAGTAAAATTAGTCTGAAAAAGCTCCCCATGTGCCATTATGTGGCAGTTTAAAACTGCAGGTCTTTCCATTTGTAGACGCGCACCACGGATTGAAGGCGAGGCTCGGCCAAACACCTAATAAAGAATGTATGCATGTGCCAATTATAGACATATGTTTATATATATTTTAGCATTTTCATCGAAACGCACTCACTATCAGTTCTCTGGCGCTATAGAAAATATTTGAAAATCTACTAAATGCCCATAATTATTATTATGTTCACGTCGCTATCTGGTAAATAATTTTTAATTACTATAAAATAAAATTTCGTAGTAATTAAATCATTATTGCAATAAAGTGCGCCATTTTAGTGCAATAGGGAGAAAAAAATTCGCGTTTTATCTGCGCCGATTTCGTATGACTTATTTCTTTTTATATTCCCTTACTGTGTACTTATACGCAGGCACCAAGCCGCGCCTTTCCTTTAATTGATGGCATTCTCTCATGTGGCGTTGATTAAATTGCATGCAATAATAAGAGCGGTTTTGGAGCGACAGCGACTGACAGTCGTAGGAAAGCATTAACAAATACATAATATATAAGTATGGGTGTGCAAATACATGAAACCAGCAATAAAAACAATATAAACATTACAAAAATTGCAACTATGAAGTCAACAATGAGATAGGAACGCGGCAGTCGTAGGTACAAGTGGGGAAAGTCAGAGCAGATGAGAGAAAAAGAAAAGAGACATCAGCGCTGCACATTTGGCAAACACCGCTCACGCAGAGGGACAGTGGAAGTTGTTGCTATCGGAATGGCAATCGTAATCGCGCAAATCGTTTTGACGTTTGAGCGCTTCGCTTCAAAACCGTTTGCCGCCGCCATATTATTTTATAATTATTATTGTCAACAACGAAGTAAAACAACAGCCGCAGCCACACGCTGCAATAAAGCGAGACGACAACAGGCGGCAAATTAACACGACATTAGTAAACGGCCAACAGAATGCAATGCAGCGGAAGAAGGAGGGCAGTGCAGTAAGGAAAAAAGTAGAATAAAGCAATCAAAATAAAATTAAAAAAAGCACATTTTCGTACAACGGCTCCATAAAACGTCGAACGACGGTAGCTACACAGATTGTTTATAAATACATACTTATGTAGATGTGTCTGTGTGGTTATGTATGTATGTATATGCATATACATACATATAAAACATGAAATGCAACTGCAGCCAAAACAATCATTGCAGAAAAGAGTAATTAAAAAATACATGCAATAATTGGCGCCAAAATGCGAAATCAAGTTTTTCTTTTTTTTTTTTTATTGGCAATCACAGAAATTGACAACTGTCAATTGGCAATTGACTGACCGATTCGACATGAGCAATCTCTAAGCACTGCCAGTTATGTAGCTGTTTTAGCTCCTCGAGCGCTTTGAGTTCTGCAGCATGCCCCATTTGTCTTCGATTTTCAACGAACGCGGATTGTTCGAGGCTTCGTTGCGGATAAGAGAAAATAGCTGCGAAAGTACTTTGTTAGACGACCATGCTTTGTTGGAATCCTACTGTGGTATGCAGGGTAAATAGTTGGAAGAATAGTCAAAGAATTACCCATTGGAAGTCACTCAAGAACGTCGTCAAGCCAAAAGGCTTATAAGACCTTCTTCGGATAAGGGAATTGTACAACCTGCGTCAAGTAGACATCAGGAAAATTGTTGGTTTTCTGACAGGTCACTTGTACTTAAATTACCATCTACCGAAAATTCGCATTGTGAACGAGACAGAGTGTAGACTCTGATATAGATTCCATAGACTCTGTCTGGAGGAGCATGAAATCACAGAGCATATCTTGTGCAACTGCATTGCCTTGGCAAAGACAAGACTACTCATCTTTCATCGGGATCAAATGCATCCGAATGAAATCAAGGGTGCGCCTGTTGCAGATAATTTGAAATTTGTACGCAAGGCGGAAAATTCACTGAAAGAATTTGGAACATCTGGGTTAAATAAAGCCTGTTATAATAAATTTGATGGTAGTGCCAGTCAATAGAACAAGTTTTAACTATTTCTAAAATATTTATTGAGACACAAAAGATCTTTTCGGTCGAAGTGTGGGATATGGGCCGCAAACAATAAACGAAATTGTGGAGAAATTTGTATGTATAAGGTGACCAGATAGCAATGATAGGTTTTTCAATCGTTAGGTTTCAGCAACCGTTAGGTTTCAACAGCTGTCCAAACATTCAGTAAGGTTTGGGATTTCATCATTTATCGTTTCATGTCTACCCATCGAATGGAAGTTATTAAAAAATTTTATCGAAATTCCACAACTCAGCTGAAAATTTGGATTTTGGCCGAAATACCATCTTTTCAGACGAGATCCATTTTTGGCTCAGCGTCTAAGTCATGGGTTTTGACACCACGCGATTAATTTAGGTATACGCGATTTTATTATACAAATTTTGATAATCTTTTTTAGATATGAAATTTTGAGAATTATTTTGCGAACTTAGAAAAGTTTTATAGGGTGGTTAAGTTTCAAAGGCCGGTATTGATTTTGAATAAAATAAACTTTTTTTAGGAAACTATTGTCATTTCTCTTTATTATGATAATACTGGTATGGCTCAATTACGTATTAAACAAAATATCGGCCAAATGGCCTCGGCGGCACATCTCCATTCGATGGTCCAAATTTTCGATGACGCTGAGGCATAATTGAGGCTCCATGCCGTTAATGTGCTGAATTATCTCATCCTTTAGCTCTTAAAGTGTTGCTGGCTTATCGACGTACACCTTTTCTTTAAAATAACTAAAAAGAAAGAAGTCCAGCGGTGTCCTTGATATAATAGATGGCAACCATACCCGAGGTTTTTTAAAATTAAAGCTTGCTTGGTATTAGGAATTCTTACTTTTACAGTGAGAAACTTGAAATTTAAGTATCTTAAGCAGTAAGGATTAAATTGTGGCTGTCAGACTTGCTTTGACGATTTGAAAATTGCGCTGTAAATGTACAGTGTCCCTGCTAAGCCGAAATAAACATAGCCTTGGCATACTGATTTTTGTTATAACAAGACGCTGCCTTGTAGGTAGACACGTTCAGAGGCTAGGCGTGCAGACACATGACTTCTGCGAATGAAGAAGAGGCAGAGATGACTTCGCACCTTCTGTGCCACACTGTCCTGCTCTATTCAGGAAGATCTTAGCACTGTGGTAATCACAAATCATCTTAAATTTTTGAAAAGTTCACATTGGTCTTAAAGTTCCCCATGCGGTATCATAATGGGCTATGAGCCTGATTGATTGTGTCTCATCGTGGCAAACCGCTGCAACCAAACCTAACCTAAATTGCGTTACCTAATATTTTTTTATAATTCTTATACTAAGTTTTCAACTTTGACTTATGTAGTATTTGTTGTAGTATTAAATGTATTTTTTTAAACTACTGAAAATAAAAGAAGTAGTCAAAAATATCGTCTGTCTTAGGTCACAAGCGTATATGATATGATTTTTCCAAAAACGGTGATTTTAAGAAATTGAAAATTTCAGAAAAAATTCTAAGTTTTTTTTTAGAAAAATCTTTAATAGTAATATCACACTTCTAAGCTTGCATATTCCGAATATACAATTAAAATTTTTAATCAATTGGTCAAGATTTGTTCGAACCATCAGTTCGGTGGACTTGGATATAAAGGGTGGTTAAATTTCAGGGGCCGATCTTGAATGTGAACCACACCTAAGCATCAACGACAACGTTGGACTTCTTTCTTTGAGGTTATTTGAAAGAAAAGGTGTGCGTCGATAAGCCAGCAATAATTCAAGAGCTAATGATGAGATAATTCTGCACATTAACGGCATAGAACCTCAATTTTGCCTCAGTGTCATCGAAAATTTGGACCATCGGATGGAGGTGTGCCGCCGAGGCCATTGTTTTGTTTCATACGTAATTGTGCCATACCAATATTATCATAATAAAGAGAAATGACAATAATTTCCTAAAAAAATTGTATTTTATTCAAAATCAACACCAGCCCTTGAAACTTATCACCCTTTAGTTTCGAAAAAAACGAAAAAAGTTAAAATATAAGTATTCAATTATCAAAGTTGGTATACCTACATAACAAAAGACAAAACAAAAAACCATTAAAAACCAGAAAAAACACAAATGTCCGAATTATGTCTGGAAATATGTTCAGTGGCCTACCCACTCAGACATAAATAGCATTGCGGTAACCCTAATGAAGAGAAAATTAAAATTAAAAACATATTGACTTTAGCGGTGTGGTTGTTGTTTTTGTTGTTCTTTTTTAAATGAAAATGGAATTTAAATAAAATAAATAAAATTTAATAAAATAAATTATCGCCTTAAGCAATGTTTTTGTTGTTGTTGTAAATATGAAAGTACGCTCACACAATTAATAGAAATGAATAAAAAAACGTATTAGCTTTGGCAACGTAGTTGTTGTTTTTGTTTTCTTGTAGTAGGTGTAGCGGCAAAAACATTCCCCACTCGTTCTCACTGCTGCTGGAGTAACAGTCCCTGGCTGGATACAAATGCGGGTCGCTCCAATAGCGTACAACCGACTGTGTTAAGAACGTAGCTTAGCACTTTCGACCCCAACTGGAACGAATTTTTTTTTTTTTAATTTTAAACCTTTTGTATTCGTTTAAGAAACAATTGCTCAAAATTTTGAGTCGACCCCTACGGTTTGAGCGCTGCCTAAAGTGGCTTGTGAGTAACGTTGGGCAATGGTGGTATACAAAATAAACAAATTTTTTCTTTCGAACAACGTTTAATGATTTTTATTTATTTTGAAGGTGGGAGGTGGTGGTGCAGGCATTTGGACATTGGGGTTCCTGTCTTGCACAATCTACAGCGTCCCTTTTCACTAAAGACTTCCCACTTTTCCATTTTATCGTAACGCTGTGAGACTGAAGGATTCGGTTGAAACCTGTACTTTTTCGACTGTTGGGACGACACGCTGCTTGATGGGAAGCCCAGGGATCGAACTAGCTCTTTCACCATTCGATGGACGGTCTTTCCTTTTTTTCCGAGCGAAGTAGTGGCAGTAAGCAACTCATAAGCAATTTTTATTTGAAATTTTATTAGAGGAGCTTGCAAATATGTCCATTTCTTTCAACGAGATCAGAAGGCTTACTGACGCAAACCAATTATCGAAATAAAGCTTAAAATGTATGTCCTTAGGAAGACCTTTTGCCAAATATAAAACTATAACCGAAGATAGCCCCACTCCATAAGCAGGACAGGTACCTTCACCAACATACAGCGTAAAGTCGTACACTAATCCAGAGGTTCCAGCACGCGTAAACATTTTCAGACCCCATTTATGAGGCTTGTAACAAAAATTTAAAGTAAAATGTTCATTGACATTTATGAATGAATACCTTTGAACGCAATGATTTGTTCATCATCGCTTTGATGTTCGTCCTGGGTAACTTTCTGAAATTTTCTTTGAGACGTCCTAGTAAAGGACGTGTTTTATACAATTTGTCATAGTTCAAATCGCTTTTTTTGGATTGTTTAGTCTTATCGTTGAAATGTAAACATTGTTTAATTTTTCAAACTTTGCGCGGCATTGTATCTGTTATATCGGTAAAATTTAAATCTTTTGACCATTCCTTTTTGAGTTGAGCCAATTTTAAAACACCCATGTACAACAAAATACCAATATAGCGGTTAATATCTTCAACAGTGCATTTGAGCTCAATGCCGTATTCTTGCAGCGCATACAAATCTGTTTGTTGTGTGATCAAAACAAAAACTTGGCTATTAAAAAAAGTGCAGAAATAATCTGCTGGCGTCATCACATCGTCGACCTTCAAAGTATTTTCTTCCGAACTGGTCTCCGAAGGTACAAATAGCCTTTTTCTCCACTTTAGTGTCTTGGGGTCAACTTTTTCAAAGCAATTATCAGCCACGGAAGATTTCGGCTCACATTCTTCTGCAATAATATTTTCGAGAAGGCCAATCTCTATAGTTTCCCCTCTTTTCACGATCCCTTCCAAATTCTTCTATAGTACTGCAGAAATGTCATCACTTTCGTCGACAGAAAAGGCATCCCAATCTAAGTTAACAATCCTCTCAATATCGTCATCTGACACTCCTTTCTATTTCGGTCTCATAACTAAGTACAAAAATATTTATTACCACAATGATAATCTAAAAAACATGGCATTATTATAAAAGTTAATCACTCACTTTAAAAACTCTTTTAAATTTCACAACAATATTTTGTGCACTGCACTTGCTGTTTATTGAACATAACTTCGTTAAATGATCTACAAATGATAATTTTTTGTGCTCATATTTTGACTAGATACATAAAAGTACCGTTATCATTAATAACGAACAGACAAAAACAAAACGAACGCTTTCCGTAAGCTGTTAAACTGCCGAAGTTGCTCACAGGGTACGTTGGGGTCGAAAGGGTTAAGCAATCCTCGCCAATGCTACGTTTATCCAAAATTGAATGAGTTACAAAACTGATAACCGATAAAAATTCTAAAACAAAAAATGTGATTTAAACGGATTTTTGTTAAAATTTTAGCCAAAGTTTGGGGGTGTGACTTACACTATTTTTGTTAGAATATGAATTATTTTTTTTAAAGCAATGTGCAGCTAAAAACATGCATCATATTGCAGAAAGCGCTTTCCAAGCTGGTCTATCAGACTAAATGTTTAATACAAAATTCAAATTCACAAGCAAACACACTGCTTTTACTTGCAAATACTTCATTTATTTAAATGAAAAACTTTGTTTTTTCCTCTTATATTCTATTTATTATTATTATTATTTTTTAATTTTTCTTATTTTAAAAGCTTATTTGCCATTGCTTTACGAAAACGAAATGCCAGACATTTTCTCAAGCGCGCGTACTGATGTACGACTATACCAGCTGATGGCTTTAGACGATTGGTTGCTGATTGCGAAAAAAAAGCACCAAAAAATTATCCACAAACCATTTCATGTGATTTTTCATTAAATCAATTGGCATTTATAGCCATAATCAATATGTCCAATTTCGTTTGCCATTCCGGCTTATTTGTACCCCACAACACACACACACTCATACGCAGCTGCTTTTGATTTCCCAATGCACATCAATCGTTAATGTGCCCAATAAAAAATTAAAAAAAAACCCTCATCGCACAGCTTAGCTTAAATAAGTAATTTCAGTTTAATTGCTAATTTTTATGGTTTCATTGGAGAAACTCGTATTCGGTGCGGTTCCTTTTCGGTGTGACTCCTTTAGTAGTCGAAAGCGATGCGTTAATTAGATATGCACGTTCACATATACGAATTTGTAGAGTGTTGGGAAATTGTTGAACGCATAAAAATGCGGTTGGTGGAATCATTTGATATTACGCTTAGATATGAAGTTGTTAGGAGGGACATACAAACATACGTGCATATCTCAGCTACAATAATAAATAAGTCACATGTCATATTGAGAGTATTAAACCATTCAATTGCATTTCGATTCAAGTAAATTTCGTGTTTTATTAAGGAAGCAGTGCCCAACTCTCTCTAGTCTGCAGGTGTCAAAATCAGAATACACTTTTAGCTAGTGGCAAATGTGGGAAAAGCAAAATATGTAAACAATGCTTGAAATAAATGAGAGTCAGGCACTTACCACTGTTGACTATTTAAACTACTTAACAGAGCAATTGAAGTGCCATATACTTAACAGAGCGCCTGTATGCTTAACAGAGCACTCGAAGTACCTGTTAAGCCCAGCCTGGATAACAAATGAAGAATACCCCTGCACTATTGCCATTAAATAATCATAACTGTTAGAGAAATAATAGTAGGAAAATATTTAGGAACATTTTGATTGAAGAAAATAAAATATTCAAAATACAGGGTGAACGATATGAAGTGTTACCTATTCAAAACACCATAACTTTTTTGTGTGAAATTAGTTTTTATTGATTTCAAAGACAAAATTGTTCGAATATGATTACAATTTTAACATATATTCACTTCAGCTCGATATGACCACCTTTTGCCTTGAATATAGCCTTCAAACGGTCAAAAACTGTGTTCCAAGCTGCACGAATGTGATCTTGAGGTATTTTGGCCCATTCTCGTATAATCGCTTTTTTCAGCACATCCATACTGGCATATTGCTCTTCAAAATAGACCAGATGGAATAGTCCATCGGATTTGCGTCTGGCGAATTCGAAAGCCATTGTGTGGACGAAATGAAGTGTGGAACATGATTTTTTAACCATTCTTGTTTCACACGAGCTTTATGAGACGGTGTCGAGTTCTGTTGGAACGTCCATGGTCTATGACCGAAATGTTTGCGTGTCCACGGCTCTAAAGCAGCTTCTAAAACATTTTTCCGATTATAAGTCGCATTCACTTTGACACCAGGCTCGATAAAAACGATTGGAGAGCGTCCATCAGCGGTCACTACGGCGTAAACCATTACTTGCGATGGGAAATTGCTTCGAGTGGCCATACGTAGGTTCAAATTCTCGTATGAGCGTTCGGTCAAGTAAACACGATCGTTTTGAGTGTTTATGAACTGCTCAATTGGGAAATTTTTTTCATCAGAAAACACAATGTTAGGAAATTCGCCCCGTTCGTGCAAGCGCAACAACTCCTTTGCTCTTTCGCACCGAACTTTTTTTGCTGGGGTGAAAGATCGTGTGCTTTTTGGAACTTGTAAACCTTGACCTTGAGCTCATTTTTCAATATGCGTCGAATGCTGTCTTCCGATATTTTCAGTTCTTTGGTCATTTTTCTTCCACTTCGACGTAGATTTCGTTCTAGTTGAGCCTTCACTTTCCGAACCATTTCTGGCGTTGTTTCGCAAATGCTTTTGATGGCTTATAAAAAATATATTGAAGTGTCATTAGAACAATTTTGACGTTGATGTCATGAGCTGTTTAACAGATACAAGCAGTGTGAAGTTGGTAACACTTCATATCGTTCACCCTGTAAGTGTACTATAAATCTGGTACAAAGTTTAGAAATTGAATTACTATAGTATTTTTTTGTAAGCAAATAATTGAAAAAAAAAATTAAGAGTCAAAACTTCTCCTATTTGTGGTGTGCGTCCCGAAGTTGTTCCGCAAATAAAGGCACCAACAGTTTTAAAACGACTCCGAGAAGCTTTTTCATGGCGTTTCCACGGCAGTCAGTTTTACATTACCGAAACGACCCGGGTTTATATCCGGCCAAGGATTGCCACTCCAGCAGCATTCCCCGTATGTAAGTATGGGGAATGTTTATGCTGCTGCAACAACAACAACAGCTTTTTCATGGCAGAAATACACTCAAAGGTTTGCCATAACCTGTCGCGGCAAATGGTTTATACCACAACAAAAACTGTATTACGCAAAGTTTCACAATTTCATTAAATCTTTCAATTTTTTACACAGAATTTTTAGAATTTTTCCGAGTATGCAGTTTTATAGCACAATGAATTTTAATATAAAAAAATTTGAGTTTTATGTGTCTGCAAAATTTGGATTAATTTTTGTTTTTATTTTTTTTCGCTAAAGTGTCACGCTGTTTCTTCCTTTTTTGAGTTGCTTTGAGAAGCTTGTAATATTTTAAGCTGATGGTTGTCCCACCTGTTATGTGTAGGAGTATTTGTGTGTATTTGCGATTTCATAGGTATATTTATCCCTAACAACTTTAATTAAATTGGCATGCATATTTGTGCATCAGAAGTCCCTAGTCTGCGTGATTGCTTGGTTAATTGAATAAATGTCACCATTAATTTTAATAAAAGCGCAGAGGTACCCAATTGTAATTAAATTAAATAACGAGTTGCAGGCTTCCTTCAATAAATAATTCTAATTAAAATTTATATCTTTTGAAAAACCCACCAAAGTAAGCACAGCAAGCAGTAAGAAGAAGTAAATAAAAAATTGAAAAATAAATTAAAATTAAAATAAATATTAATCAAAAACCCAAAGTAATTTATGATATAATTTAAAGTGCAGAGGCTAAGAAAAACTCAAGCAGCAGTGCTCAGCAAAACTGTAGAATCACAAGTAAGCGCAAGTGGTTAGTTTTTCCTTTGTTTCTCTATTCTTCACAACGCACATGAAATTATGCAGTAAACTAATAATAATTATTATTTTTTAATAAGACTGCTTTTACAATAATAAAAAATCAATCAAACCTCAATGAATAAGAATTACACACGCAAACGAGAATTTTACAGAAGTTAGTAACTGGTCACTTTGCTACATAGTAACGTACGTATGTATGTATGTTTGTTTGTATGTATGTATGTACGTATGCACGAAGCTTAAGGCAAAAGCTGCAGCTGTTATGTGGTCTACCTGCTGCTGCTGCTGCTGGTTATGGCGGTGCTGTTGATTGCTAATTCGATGGTGGCCAGAACTGATTTGGCTATGTTTACATTTATGTGCGAACACACCTATACATGCCTGCATACATCCATTGTTGAATATGTACGAACACCCATACACATACACACACACACACATTGCTGAATATGTTTTACATGCCGCTATGGTCATGGCAATAGCGTGACTTGGTCTTCACTTGATGGATTTAATAATCGCTCAATGCGCACCGTTTGACATTCACCGCACATTTACCTGCGCTCTACACACTATTTCGCTTTTTCTATAAAATGGCGTAATCTAATAAACACTAAACATGCAATTATTTCCCACTTTATTATCGCAATTTGCAATTCACCACTCGCCGTTTGCCGCTCACCGCTCGCCGCTCGTCATTAGCCATTCAAGAGTGTTTGCCAAAGACCAGATCGGTCTTGACTGATTGCCTGATTGACCGACTGTCTGCAAAGATGACTTTCATGACTAGCCTACCTACCTGCCTGCCGGCTATCCTGTTGAGATTGGTGCTTCGCGGAGGTTACACGCTCGTGAGGTGCTGTGGTTTTGTACTCGCATTCGCTTACGACGTGCGCGTTCTCATCGTGCGGGATTAGAAGTCATGCGTTTGAGGTTAAACTGAATTAGCAGCTTTGAGTTAGAAACAAGAGTTCCGATTAGAAGAAATTGAAGAGCTGAGTGTGAAAGTGTAATTCATATTTAAGTAAATGCGTTTGCGCATGGGTACGAATGTACAGATGAAAAAGTACAAATGAAAGTACAGAGGAAGAAATCAAATGCACTTAGCCAAGCGTCCTAAAGCTTTGCGTGCCTGTTGCTGAACTTTTTGTTCATGCGTCTGTACTGCAAAACTTATTGAACAACCTAGTATGCGAGTTTCAAAGCACTCACTTTAATATGAAAAATATGCAATCATAAACGTTTAGAACAAGTTTTTCGTACAATTCTGGCAAACTTCCTATCGCGTACTGACCTCAACGAAATCCTTTTCATTTATTTTCTTTCGTTTCCTTTCTTCTCAAATGCTTCCAAGTTTACCTAAAGTCTCCAGCAGAGGTGTTCGCGCCAAAAAGATGACCCACAAACAAATATTAGGGAAAGTTAGGTTAGCCTGGTTGGCATTAAGCCACGCATAGACCTTTTGGTCCTTACCGATACCAAAGAAAGAATGGGAAAAAATTAAAAGTCGCAGAAATACGCAGAAGGGCTGTCGCCCCTGTCTCGTTGCCGCACTTTTATGTCACTGCAAAAAGAACAACGATTCGATTAGATTTTAATAAATTTGTGGAGGGTTGGACAAATTCAAGCGCTCAGGCACAAGCATTGCTTCCTGTGATCACACCCATCAGTACACTTAGGACCTTCCTACCAAGTTTCAGAAGACAAGTCGCTAATTTCCTGTATGGTTCTTTCACAAAGCACTTAGCTACTCTGCAGGAGTCCAACTCAGACCAACGCTTTCTAAGGGTAGACCTCATGAGGTCGTCAATCCATAGTCGAATCGACGCAGAATTGGCACCTAGAAAAAGTTCAGCGCCTAGTGGCATGAGTGCAGAGCCTTCATTAGCGCGTTTTTTTTTCAGCCAACTTGTTCCCTATCGTAGTGTCCAGTCACTCAAATAACACAAACAAAAAATTAGAAGAAAAGAATTTGTAAAACAACATACAAATAAAAAAAGGCATAAGAAAGAGGAAATTAAAAAACTTTTAAATAAAGGAACGTATAGGTAAAGGTAATGTAAAGCTCATACAGCTCGTCGTTCCACCGCCTGGGTACTCGTGCAAAGGATTCGTGAGGGGTTCGGGCAATAGGCTCAACCTCACTTATGAGCACTCAAGCATCCCTAGAAACTTCGAGTTCATCATCCTGTCAACGGATCAATGTATACCTTCACTTAGTCCAACCAGAACTTTCTCCACTCATATTTCATCAAAGGAAGAGTGAACGGGGAACAGGGCCTGGTGAACTGGTTCACGGATGGATCGAAGTTGGAAGGAAAGGTTGGCGTAGGAGTTTTTACGAGGATACCAGACAAAGGACAAGTGAGGTGATTTACGCGAAGGGAGAGAATTGGGATCCCCCTGACTACCTGCGGTCTGCTCCTGGAAAGATGGGCTTCGTACCAAGTCAGCGAGCGTTGGGCAAGTAAACAAGCTTGTAGGGTCACGAAATCCTTCAGACCACCGGGGGTGCTCACGCGAGCATCTAAGGTTGACAAAATATTAACTCTCGAATCTCGTGGGTTTGCTCACAGGTTACTATGCGCGTGAGTAATGCACGCTGTGAGACTTGGAATTACCTCAAGTCCTTTTAGCGATGGATGTATGGAGGATGTGCTGGAATCATCTCAGCACCTTATCCTTAGCGGTCCTTCTCTGGCGGGGTTAAGATCCAGGCCTCTTGGCTCTTACTTCAGCAGGCGTAGATTATAGCCTCCTAACCATCCCAGCACCACCTCTTCCCGCCCTTTTTTGCATCCCTTCGGTTTTTCTCTTTCACTTCCCCTCCTTCATAATGGTATCCCACATGACGAATCCGTTTATCTTCGTCCAAATGTGCTCATTCCTTGGGCAACCATTTCAACCTAACCTGACGTGCAAAGGGCCAAAAATCTTCCACAGAATCTTTCTCTCAAACACTCCAAGGGACGCCTCGTGGAATGTTTTCATCGTCCAAGCTTCAGCGCCATACGATAGGACGGAATGATGAGAGTCTTCTAGAGTGTTAGTTTTGTTCGTCGAGAGAGGACTTTACTACTTAATTGCCTACTTAGTCCAAAGTAGCACTTGTTGGCAAGAGAGAATCTCCATTTCAAGACTAAAATTGTTATCGCTTCTCAGTTAAACGAAGTCTCTTACAACCACAAAATCATAATTGTCAACTGTGAAGTGGGTGCCGATATGCAGGTGTGTCGACTGTTTGTTTGATGTCTGGAGGTACTTCGTTTTGTTCCCGCTCACCAGCAGGCCTATTTGCTTTACGATTTTTATGTCGATGTGGCAGCACTCTCATAGAAAGAATCTTTCGTCGTACCGTCCTTCTCTTACGTCGGAGCGTGGGCACAAATGAGTGAGATGTTAAAAAACCCATTTTGATGCGGATTATTGCGAGATGCTCGGCGACCGGAGTGAAGCACAGTACTTGGCGACGAAGTCTCTCTCACACTACAAATCTAACACCGAATTTGCGCTCCTTTGCATGTCAACTATGGTAGACGTCGCAAGGTCCAATGCTGCTCTTGCCTTGCCCTGTCCATCGCTTGCAGGGCAGTGAAGTCAGCGTTTGCTCTAACGAGGACATCAACCAGCCGGGCAGAGACACCTTCTCTATTTAAGGAACGGACATTCCAGGTACATGGCCTCAAATCATAGTCCCTTGTTCGTTTGCAGGTGTCGTCCTAAGAAGTAAGAAGTTCTTCATTGAGGAAAAATGTTTACGTGGCGAGTCCCAAGGCCAGCGCACAACCATATATTTTTTTATGCTTCGCCTTTTCACATTAACTCACTTCCAAACGGATGCTCGGAAGCTACCCAGAGCGTAATTGGGCGAAGCGCGGTAATTGTGAGCTGCTTGGACTGTATGCAGTGCAATAATATTTCTTCTAAAGTAGCAATTGAATGTAGCGCTATTTTAATGAGATGGCTAAGCGGTGCACCAGGAACGGTATCTAGGTTTCTGGGCACAGAGCCATTCCTGGAAACTGTATCGCAGATGAGTTGGCTGTGAGAGGAACTGATCTTAAATCAGTCAATTTTGATATTCCATCTTTTGTTTCCAAGTGAATAGGAATCAGGGACTTACCTGCGTGCGTGGACTTCTACATTCGAAACCATCCTCCGACTTTCGAAACCATCCTTTCGAAATTCCTTTCACGAATATTTTAATAAACATCGAATAGGTTTTCTGTTTGTTCTGTTAGCTATGTATACACACACATACATACATATACATATACATGCCTTTTCCTCGAAGTCCCCAGCAAAAACCAAAAGTAAATGTGTATGTATATGTTTGCATCTACTCATACATACTTACAGTGGGGCGTATTCGGGCGCACAATTCACTTAGCCATTAGCCCATTTGACTTAGAAAGCCCGTGAAGCTCTGCAACATTGAAGGTGAGCACGTAATAGTTAACCTCATATATGGAAGCCTCTAGATGCTCATGTTTGTGTATATATGTATGTATGTATTAGACCTGCTTACATGCACACATATTTATATAGCAAACTTCTTTTACGCCTGATTATGGATGTGTTCCACTTACTGCATGAGATGTTTTTGTTTTTTTTATAAATACAACCTGGCATCATGTGCATATAGTGTATTTGTATGTATGTATGCATGCACAAGTAAATATGTAATATATATTTGAAACTTCATCACTGACTTCATCGCCACTTGTGACGACCACTTGATTCGCACTCAACTCATTTCATACACCATTTAATTCGTCCGTCCAATCGTCTATGCTATGCCCGTTTTGTCTACTCGTTTATCTATGACTTTAACTCGCTTTCGTGTGAGCTAACCATTTACAGGCATATTGTTTGTTATTACTATTATTATTAATATGAAAAAAGGCGCACATACAAACTTTTCTTCACTGTCCACTTGCCCATTCATGTCATGTGACCATTGAGAATTTTAATTAAAATGGGCGTTAACTGCATTTTCCATCACCTTTTCAACATCAAATCATTCGCGATGGCTTTTAATTAAATCAATTTCAGCCGGCTGAAAAAAAACTCAAAAGTCATAAAAAGAAACACATTGGCTCTTATATTTATTATAAACGAGAATTTTTTGAGTTAAATAAACTTCTATTATCTTACTTTTTAATAATTTTATAATAAGTGAAGAACGCTTGAGAATTTTTGTTATAGTAGTGAAAAAAAAAATGTGAAAAACCATCATTTCTCAGGCATAAGTGGACTTCCTTTCGCTTTTCAATGGCATTATTCCAACGGAAATAGATGAGACATTTTAAAATTAGTAGATAAGACTTAGAGCAAAAATAAATAAAATTTTATGTAGTTAATTTTAATCGTACAGCAACAACATTTACAGTAAAACGAACGCGACAATAAGACCCAGACGCAATAGCTCAGTAAATTCTGTCAAAAGTATGACTACTGCTTGAAAAAATACTCAAATACGGAATGCCTAGCAGCTAAATCCGCCGTAAGACTCAGCGCGACAGGCAAATTTACCTGTAAAACATTCGGACATAGATCAATAAGTATTAGTTATAGGCTACTGGGTTGCCCATATTCGACGGACTTATGTGTTTTTTTTTAAATTAAAGAAAAACACAATTTTTTTGATGTTGACGATAATAATCATTTTATTTGGTTCAAGTAGATTTGTTGACATCACTTCTTGAATATGATATCTCTCAAATGGCCGCCTTGAGCCTGTACGGCGTATTGTGCCCGTTTTGCAGCATTTTCCATAGTTTTAGCTAACATTTCGGCTAGAATAGCGGCTATTTCCTCACGGATGTTGTTCTTGAGCTCTTCTATGGTCCTTGGGTTATTAATATAAACCTTTTTAAATATCCCCACAAGAAGAAGTCAGGTGGCGTTAAATCGGGCGAACGCGGTGGCTAGTCAAAATCGCCATTTTTCGACATCAAACGACGAGGAAACAATTCCTTCAAAAAATCGATTGTGGTGCGAGCTGTGTGTGGTGGAGCGCCGTCTTGTTGAAACCAGAACTGCCTCATACGCTTTCGACGAATAATTGACATCACAAAAGTGGTTATCACATCACGATAACGCTCCTGATTGACGGTAACAGCTTGACCATCTTCATTTTCGAAGAAAAACGGCCCAATATACGTTTTCGCACTAACGCCGCACCAAGCAGTGACTTTTTCGTCGTAAAGATATACCTCTTGAATTTCGTGAGGATTTTCAGTGGCGTAAATACGGCGATTTTGCTTGTTCCAAAATTGCTCGTCATCCGCTGCCATTTCGATGACCCTTTGGGCCCATTCCAATCGACGAGGCTTGTCCGCAGGCAACAATCTTTGCGTCAATTGATTCTTATACGGGAATAAATGCAAATCAATGCAGATAATTCGTTGTAAAGTGGCGTACTTTTCACATTTTTTAATTTTTTATACGCACGTTGAGTTTTCACAATTGACTTCTTTTGTTGAATGTAAATTTGGCGTGTACTATTCCATGGTAAAAATCTGCTTGGACTGACGCTTCCAACGCGGTATGTCATTAAGCGATCTGACGTCTCTGTCAAAATATACAGGGTTGTCAGATGGGTCTGTCGAATATGGGCAAACCTGTACATGACTCCGAAATGCAATTGGGTCAAGAAATTCCGAACAACAATAGAAGAAGAGGGATGGAAAAAATACTCTTAATAAACTTTACTGATGGCTCGAAAATGTTAGACGGAGTAGGCACAGAGATCTACTGCGCAGAGCTAGGCATCAGGCAGTCATTTAAGCTTCCTGACCACTGCAGTATCTTTCAGGTCTTTGCTGTAGGTAAGACTACGGAAATACCATTCGCAAAGACATCAAGCAACTCCACAATAAATACATATGTTGACAGCCAAGCTGCGATAAAAGCAATAAACTCATATGAAATTTCATCTAAACATGTTCTAAGAAGCAGCGAAGCCATAGAGAGATCAGCCGCAGACAGACGGTTGCATATCTATTGGGTACCCGGACATAAGGGCATTGCAGGAATTGAAATTGTAGATGAGATTGCCAAAAGCGCTGTTTACAGACAATTCGTACAAGAAAACGACATACTGAAACCTTTAAATACGGTATACAAAGACATCGCTGCCGACATGAAAATACGGATAGATAGGAGGTGGAATAATCTATTGAACTATTGTAGGTATGCTGACAGGCCCCAATTTGCTAGGGGCGCACGCATACAAGCTAGGAATTACAAACAAGGATAGCTGCAGATTTTGCAATGAACTAGAAGATAAGTAAAACGCTAGAGCACCTTCTATGTTCCTGCCCTGCATTAGCCAGAACCAGATTAAAATGCTTAGAAGCTTTACAATATGAGAAGTTAGAGTACCTCTCGGGGATAGAGCTCCAAAGTTTACTTAGATTCGCAAAAGACGCAAACGTATTACAAGATGTCTACTACAAAGAAACGTAAGGGTCTAGCTCCATCTGGCAACACTAAGGATTAATAGGTCTATGTGATGGCTTTCAGCCAGCCAGGTAAACCTAACCTATGACTACTAGCATATGGCGGTAATCAACTCTGACAGTTAAGCAGTCGTAAAATCTCTGCAGTACAATAATATTTCTTCCAAAGTAGTGGAGCTATTCTAAACGAGCTAGCTTAGTGGTACTCCAGGAACATTATCTGGATTTCTGGACACTGAGATATTTCTGGAAACTGCATCGCGGATGAGTTGGCTAGGAGGGGAACTGATCTTAAATTAGTCAATTTTAATATTCCATCTTCAGTTTTCAAAAAGTATGGACCATAATGACATGGGAGCCACAACATGTTTTATTGTTTTATTTGTAATAAAGCCATTCAATAACAACATAAAATATGTCGAATATAAATTATTTTTTCTTTTGTTTTGTAGCTCACTATATACAACTTATTACTTACATATCCCTCGCTTCACCATCGTACGGTACATCGTTAACATGTTGCAATTAAGAAAATAAACTCATTTTCAGTTTTAGAAATTAAATTTCACAAAGTTCCTGAACTTATTAGCAGTTTCCTGTTAATTTTATTTGCAATGTTTACCTCAATGCCGGCGCTACTGTTGTGCGTACACTTTACGCTGGTATGTTGTTTTGCTGTTGTTGCTGCAGTTGCTGTTGGCATTGCGCTGCAGGATGTTGTTATGTTTATGTTCACTTGTACGCGTTGTTGCTACTGTGCGACCAAGGTGTGTACATATGTAGCTGTTATTGCTGTTATTGTTGTGCTGGACCTTGAGTTCGCTGGCAAAATTCATTTCCCCTTTAACGAGCGGGTCATCTCGCACAGTTGTATACTGGCTGGAGGTTAATTCGGGCGCTTCTTCGTTTTTTTTTCGTTTTTTTTCGTTTTTTTTTTGCTTTTTAGCTCGAATCGGCTGTTATGTTGTTTGCATCTTGTTGCTATCTTAATGGAAATGTAATCCGCGAGATCATTGCTGAGGCAGCGCAGGGTTTAGTTTCTCAGGTTGAGCAACGAAAGGGTCCTTTGACTGGTTATTGGCCGTGTGAAGATCGTATTTAACGTTTTTGACTAAAGATGATGAAGAGACAGACGTATAAGCACGTGAATGGACAACACAAGATAAAAAGGAAAGCACAAAAAAAATTATCTGTATGTATGTATGTATGCGCAAACGTGTGAGATTAATGCATGAAAGTAATCATTTCCGGATGAAATATTTTTCTTATGCGAAAACAAAAAAGCACAAGCAAATATTTGCAGAAACGTGCTCAAAACCGGAAATGAAATAATTTCAGCGATTAACTGTTATATGTGAAAATTTATTAAATTTTTGGAATTTAATTATGTCTTGAAGAAAAAATCTAGACAAGATTAAAGTTGAGATAAGCATTAGCAAGGAAGGCCTTGCCCAGGTAGGAAAGATGGAGGTTAAACCGTTAAAGGGAATTGAGTGCATATTTAATTATGGTCAGCCTGCAAGAACAATAGACCAGGGAACTTCAATTGCAAATTTGCTGATTTTTACAGGACACCCAGCAGCTTTATGCTCAATATTGTACCCTTTTTTTCTCCCAGCAAAATGTTGTAAGTTGATTATAAATTTGATAGTAAATGACTAAGAAAGTAAGTAAAAGTCTTGCATGAGCTTAGATGCACCTGCATGCAGCCTTCACTGAACTGAACGAAGCATTTCTACATTTTTTGGTAGCCGCAGAAAAAAGCAGGTTAAAAGCTAAGAAAACCTTTCAGCGTCCACTTTGGTCAAATAATCAGTTGGTCCCCAGTAATCTCATGCGAAGCCTGAATTTAAGAGTAAAACAAGCTTATTAAGATATTTCAGCTGTCACTTGAATTGTCGTATAGGTTTTAAAATAGTTGAATAATGACTTTAGAGTCGTTTTACTGTCTTCGCTGTAGTTGCTGTTTTTTCTAATAGTGGTCGTCCCCACTACTTAGTCTTCAAAGTCACTAATTTGAATTCATGTGAAAATATCACAACAACGAAATGCTCCGAAATTTGCATATGGGAATTTCCATTAAGTCGAACGAGACCATCGAACACATTAAAATTAAAAACTAAAACTGCCATCTAAAAATTTTTTTTTTATTTTAGCAATAGACGAACTTTTACCCCATAATCAGTCCTATAATTGATGTCAAAGTTGATTTTGAAAAATTTTCCATTTTCAATGGAATTACAAAAAAATTACGGCATTCGCACGAGACAAAAACAGAAGTGGCGGCCAACAACTCAAACGCCGGTATTAGCGAACCCGAGTTAATAAAGGCTGGTTAGGTTTCAAGGGCCGGTATTGATTTTGAATAAAATACAATTTTTTTAGTAAGTTATTGTCGTTTCTCTTTACTATGATAACATTGATATGGTTCAATTACGCACGGAACAAAATATTGGCCAAAGGGCCACCACGGTCTCGGCGGCACACCTCCATCCGATGGTCCAAATTTTCGATGACGCTGAGGCATAATTGTGCCGTTCTGTGCCGAATTATCTCATCCTTTAGCTCTTGAATTGTTGCGTGCTTATCGACGTAAACCTTTTCTTTCAAATTATCCCAAAGAAAGAAGTCCAACGGTGTCAAATCACATGATCTTGGCGGCCAATTGACATCGCCGCGACCTGAGATTATTCGGCCAACAAATTTTTCTCGCAAAAGAGCCATTGTTTCGTTAGCTGTGTGACAAGTGGCACCGTCCTGTTGAAACCACATATCGTCCACATCCATATCTTCCAATTTGGGCCACAAAAAATTTGTTATCAGCTCACGATAGCGAACACTATTCATAGTAACTGCCTGACCGGCCTCATTTTGGAAAAAATACAGCCCAATTATGCCGCCAGCCCATAAACCGCACCAAGCAGTCACTCTTTGTGGGTGCATTGGTTTTTCGGCAATCACTCTTGGATTATCATTCGCCCAAATGCGGCAATTCTGCTTATTGACGAATCCACTGAGGTGAAAATGTGCCCCATCACTGAAGAAGATTTTCTTCGAAAATTGGTCATTCACTGTTGCCATGCGCCTGAATAACTTTAACGCGTTGCTCGATTGCGTATCTATCCACGATTCAAATTGAATTAGTCTGAAATTGAAAAAGTCAAATGAAATGCAGAAAAAAGCTTGACGTTTAGGTGTGGTTCACATTCAACATCGGGCGTTGAAATTTAACCACCCTTTATTTCAATGTGACTAATTTTAGAATGTTGTGCATTGAATGTAGTCTCTTAAAAATGGTTTCGATTTTCACCAAAAAATTATTTATGCTTTTCTAATAAAATTTTCATCACTGTCGCACGAGATATGTCGCACTTGAAATTTTTTTCATCAAGATATTTATGTTGTATAATGCACTTTTGGAGGTTTTTAAACATATTTTGCTCTATCTCTCACTTTTCTTTCTTACTTTTATTTCATTTTTTTTAAAGAAAAAAAATCCTTTCGGCCAGTGTGACATGAAATAGTTCTTACAATTTTAATTTATAATTTTTTTTTTTTTTAACTTTTAAGTTGTCCTCTACGAAGTTTAAAAAATATGCCAATACTCGCGCTGTGGCAACACTGTTTCTAGCTATCTGCGCGCTATCCATTCGATCATGCCTGTCGTCACCAGCGCCACCACCAAATGGCCATCGGCCACTAATTCACCACCACCACACCGCCGATCGCCACCGATCACCGATCAGCGATCAACATAAACCGCACTGCCGGCTGCCACGCATTCGTACCACAAACTGAACAAGATATATTGCCTCTTTCGCTGCCTTGACAGTTGGCAGCTTACTAAAGATATTTGTATTTGTTATTTTTGCAGCACTTGCAATGCGTCTGATTCTGCTGCTGCTGCTGCTGCTGTTGAGCCATTTCGAGGCACTGCAACTTCCGTCGTCTTCACTTTGCGCATTACTTTGGCCACTAATGCTGCTGTTGCAGTTTTTGTTGTTGCTGTTGTTCCTTGCGATGTTGCTGTGTAGCTGATACACTCGCTGTTGTTATTGACAGGCGTACTAGCCTTAACGTGTTCTGATTTAATGAATTACACGCTGATTGCCGCGATATGCAATCGTGTTGATGGCTTCTGTCCGTGCCTTGTGGCCACAACCCATATTACGGCTGATAGCATAAGCATAAGCTTTGTTGTTATTGTTATTGTTGAGTAGTCTTTGTTTTTTTTTTGTTTTTTCTTGCCACGCTACAGCTGCATGCATACCTCTTGCGCGTACCTCGTACTCGTCCTGCCAATTTTTGTTGTGGCATTTGACTTCTTAAATTATGTTGCTGCGATAATTTTATGGCCAAATGGAGGGTGGCTGCATATTTCTGCCCATTTTTGGTGGAGTAAAAACTTCCAAAATGGGTAAAATGCATAATTTAAAATTCTCGATATGCATCTTTTGCTGGCTGCATGTACGTTCATGCTGCAGCATGGCGTGGAATGAGATGAAATTAATTAAAATGTTGTTTTTTGAATGTGTTTTTTTATTTTTATTTTCTTTTTTAATTTATTGATATTCTCTTTTTCCTTTAATGCGTTTGTTCAAAGTACAAAATGAGTTAAAAATTTTGACAAAAAAATGCAGCCGATTGATCTAATGCAGCGCTAATGAAAGCTGTCAAACTGTCAAATTGTCAAATTGATTGATCAGCGCAGAATGTGTGCAAAATGCATTATTCGAATTTTTTACACAAAAAGTTATTTTTATTTAGTGCACGAATTTTCGGGAGACTTAAAAATTTTAATTAAATATTCTGTACGCTTCGCTATTAATTAAGCTTGTGAACAGAATTCATCGAAATATTGACAATTCCTGCATTAAAATATATATAACAGGAAAGCCTTGCGGGAATACGCTCGGCACAAATACTTTACGTGCATGAAAAAGGAAAAAAATCAGTGTGGGTAGCATCACTACGCTCTGTATTTTTTGTTTTTTTGCTCTCCCATAGAGTATCAGTCATCATTTATAGTAGGGGAGAAAAGCGTTCCTTTCATTTTGTGTCACTGGTCGATCGTGCCCCTTGAGAGCGAAGTCATGAGGAAGCACAGTTAGAAATATCGAGTGTTCGACGGCATAAGATCACGCAGTCGTCGACTTCGCTACCTAAAAGCATTAAGCAGGAGAGCGCTGTAATCCTCCTACGACAGCCGGTTTTACGTTTCCGAAGCGACATGGATATGTCACTTCACCAGCAGTCCCAATACATGCATGCGGAACGTTTATGCTGCTACAGAAAAAAAAAGGCGCTGGAACGATGCCAGATCTTGCTATAGTGATCCGAACGATCCCATGGAATGAGCTGACTTTGTGAGCTTAAATAAAAAAATAAAAATGCCTTTGTACCCTTTTTGAGTGTTTGGCCGTGGTTATCCTCCTATATGTGGTGTGCGTCTTGATGTTGTTCGACAAATAGGATGTGGGCTTGAAACTAATAATATGAGTGTTCTTATTCTGCCACATGCCAACTTGAGGCGTCTCATTTCTTTACTCTCAAAACATCTGTTTCAGGTTTTAATAATTTGAGGTGATTCCAGCCATCCTAACATCTGTACTTTTAGAAACAATCAGGGTGAACGGTACCCAATTTTGCGGCGACTGCAAAAGCGTTTTACTTCTTCTATTGAGGCAAAGTCTGCGACGGAGTTTTAAACTTCCGCGGGTTGGATAAAACGCAATATGATGGATTTTTGACGAGAATATAGCCACATCTAGAGTGGACGACGTAGCCAAAATGGCGCGGCGCATAACTAGGATTCGCAAGTACACAGCCTCGAAGCCCCTGGCATGATGCAGCG
This sequence comes from Anastrepha ludens, assembly GCF_028408465.1. Lineage (NCBI taxonomy): Eukaryota > Metazoa > Arthropoda > Insecta > Diptera > Tephritidae > Anastrepha > Anastrepha ludens. The sequence goes on from NC_071501.1 coordinate 114,462,199, forward strand.
ATTGATAGAAACGGTTTTTTCTAATAACGGTCGCTCCTCGGCATATAATCGCAAATCTCCGATTGTATTTCTGCCATGAAAAAGTTTCTCATAAAAAATCATCTGCCATTCGGAGCCAACGTATATCGGTAGTCCTCTCCATTTGTGCAAAAGGATTAAGATGCAAATCACAAATAGGCGTAGGGGTTCGGTCACACACCCAAAAACGGGCGTAAGTGCCAATAATATACAGCCAGAGCTCAGTACTCTTGGCTTGGTCACATCATTACAAAAGGTAAAACATCTAAATTTATGTGACACCTGGTAGTAGCAGCAGAGACAGAGAAACTTTTGAGTGATGAAGCTTCCAAATATACTCAGTTATGAGGAGCTAAAAAAGCTTACTAACTTGGTACCACTGGCTTTCAGTCCTCTCAGCTCTCAGCTCTCTTCTTTCGATTGCTGATTCTACGTATTCACCCAAATAAGTGAGTCTCTGTTAGATGGGCTGCTTTTAAATAGGCCTCACTCGTTGGCTAAGGAGGCCCATTACGATGGCGAGGAAAAATTTCCCCAATTCTACCACTACATCGCCTATCTTTCGACGATTCTAATATGCCCTGTCTAGCAAAACTGCTCTTAAATTGTGTAAGTCCTCAAAGTAATAATTCTACAGAAATCTGAAGCATGTTCTTCATTCTTTCTACATTCTTCATTCTTCTGAGGCATTCACTCAGAAAGTGTTGAGTGGGATCCACGTCTTGCTCATATTAACATACAGTTTCTATAGAATTTGCTATTTGCGGCTCCCAAACAGTTTTCAGTGCCAAGACTAGAATTTTCCGTTAAAAGCTGTGCCGTTTCTAATTTTTGAGAGTCTTAATAAGTAAATTCAGTAGTCCTGACTTGAAAATGAAATACCGTATTTCACTATTATCCAGATTAGTTTTGCTGTTGGTAGCTGTTCTTCTCTAGACTCTACTATACAAGTCCTACCTCAGATCGTTTCTCTATGCACTTATCAATTTCCACATTTCCACATCGACGCTGGACAGTCGGGGAAATTGATTATGCCAGTCAGTAGTCGAACCTCTAACCCGAAGCCCCAATCAGTATCGAAAGGCTCTCTCAAACAATGCTTGGCTGGTTTACAAAGTCTTAAGTCATGAAATCAAATAATTGAAGGACCAATTCGGCACTCCCCAAGTAGCACTAAAGCAGCGTTTTGATACCTTAAGTCATAAGCTTACAATATTTTATATCTTCAAAAACCATGCAAAGCCAATTAAGTCATTACTGCCGTGTAGTTGCACTTATACTATCACTCCTTCAGCTTTATATGTGCTTCTTCGGTCGGCAGGGAGGGGAAGTAGCGAACTCTGCGCTCGGAGCAAATACGAGCCCTTAGCGAGCTTTATTCTTATGTATGTTAATATATACCGATTTGCATACTACTCTGCTCTGTATACTATAGCAGCAGCTCTGTATACCATAGCAGCAGTCATAGTTAACAGCTTCATCAGTATATTCATTAAAATAATTAAATACAAAACATGCCGTGAACTTTGAATATAACCCCAAAATCGATTATTGAGTTGTTATAGGCCAACGAAAAAATAAATAAATAAATAAATCAACGAAATTACAACTGAATAAAAGTATAAATACAATTTAAAAAAATGCAAGGCAGACGAATATTCTATATGGAAAATGCAACGTATCTACAAGCCAACAGTCAGCAGAATGCCAATTCGAGGGGCAATAAAAATATACCAGCCAGCAAAAACCGACAGTGGTACTCAATAACGGTGGTGCATTCCGACGGTAATTAAGAGCAGAATAGCTGCGTTACTTGCTGCTTGTGAGATGCAGTGAAGTTATTATATGTATGTATATATGTACGTATGTATGTATGTAAGTATGCAAGCTTTGGCGGCAGTCGAAAAACTTCAAGTGCAGCGTAAAGAGTCGAGAGTAAAGGCTGAAGAGAGCGCCTGCAGTTGAGTGTGGCACTAAGTGGGCCGCGCTGTTGTATAAATTTGTTAAATTTATGCAACAACAACTCTGCATTTTTTCCTTGCTTAATTATACGCTTACAACGGCGTATAAAAACAACAACTATGAGCTGTTGACATGCTAGGGCGTATGCGCGCCGTCGGAAATCATATGAGCGTATCTTTTTTACATACATACAGTTGCAGTTAAATTTTATAAAATATAATTTTTTTTTGTGCACTCTCGCCTTCGTGTATAACATGAGCAAGTGAAGAGGACGATGCTCGACAAACGCATTTTTTATAATTTATTGCGCACGCAACGAGCAAATGTTGTCGCTACAATTACATTTACAGCAGCAACAGGGGCAATGTGTCAGCGGCAGCAGCAGCAGCAGCAGCAGCAGCCGAATGCCGACTGCCGATTGTCGCCTGCTGTCTGCAGCAGCGCTGTACTTGGCTGCTCTTGGCAAGGCTGCGACAACAGTAGCAATCGTTGTGCCAAAAGTGCAAATGGTGAGCAATTATCGCAACAAGTTAATTACCTTTACAGCTGCAACACTATGTCAATGCAGGCTGGCTGGCTGGCAGGTCGGCAGACAGACCAAAAATAAATGAAATGAAAAAATACACCAAAACTACATAAAAGCCTCGAATTGCATAAACATTAACCAAAACATCGACAGATGCCACAATAGTTGCACGCGCCCACTGTCTGCTGGCTGGCAAGCTGCACGTCTGTTCGCCTGTAAGTTTGCCTGCAGTCTCGCTTGCCTATTCGGTGGAATTGCTCTAGGCGTATGCGCATGCGTAGCACTTCCAAATATTCGTGAGTTTTGCACAGTGCCACCGCTTTTGATGTGTCGCAAGCAAATTCTTTCATTTCGGATGGACTCTCAAATAAAAGATAGGGTAGCGCATTCACGGAGGAAGGGGCAGATAGTTCTCTTTTTCTCCGGTGGATTACAACTACAGCAGTATAAATGGTAAGGAATACCCATTTTGGTTGCCTGCTCTCCTATGAACCAGAAGCCAGTTATCACTGCCGTGAGTCTCCAGGCATCCCACCGTTCCATAATTGTCAATTTTGACTTTTGTTTGTGGTTGTAGGTGGTCCCTGACGTTCTACTAACTTTGCAAGTTGTCTGGTCGCCCCATCTACAATCCGAGACTCGGAAATATTTTGAGGAGATTGCATTCTGATATTCCTGCGATGACTCTAAAGTTACTCTTATTTAATTCAATAAAATCTTTAAGTCGGTTGAGGTAAAAGCCGCCTTTCATTGATTTTGATTAGGATAAGCCCGGTAGACTGTCCCAGTATGATCATCTTTGCCTTTGCTCTACTTCCTCAATAAAATGGGGAACGGTACACTTTCCTAGACCAAAAAATAGCTGTGGGCTTATAAATGGCGTGGAGACTACCGCGTTCATGATTAATTTATCTGCTATTCGGTTCCAGTAAATCCTATATATCCTGGAACCGATAGGATACATAGCATACGTAGTAGATATTCAGCTCACTCATCAAGACATGCAATAGCAATTTTGATGTAACCTAGAAAGAGTTAAGACCCTTGATTGCTGACTGGCTATCCGTAAGGATAGCAATGACTATGTTCTTATAGGCGCGTTCAAGGCTCAAGCGAAGTTGGGTTGCGTTAATGAATTAATTCAGCTTCCACAAAGGCGCATACAGTAAAACAGAATACAGTAAACTTTGCTGATGAGCTTGCCAGGTCTCACAGATCTTCTACCCGATCATCCGCATCCCCTTGACTATTGGTAAAGGAGAATTGCACATCTTATTTCTCAGGAAAGGCGCAGAAAAAATGGAGCTCTATCTCTTCATGTGCTATTTCGAAAACCCTTCGGCCCCAGTACGATAGACGGAGGACTCAGAAAGTCTTGGGGACTCCACGCCATTCAATTTCCAAACTCGAAGTTGTGTTTACCGGTCATTGGACGATCGGCACACTCGCAGAAAAGCTACGTTTACCATTTAACCCCATTGCAGAAGCTGTAAGAACCTTTCAGAGAAGCAGAGTGGTGAGCACTTTCTCTGTAAATGTCCGGGTTTGTGAGCTAGACGGTTGAGGTCACTCAATGTTCCTTTCTTAAACAGCCTGGGGCGGTGCGTTAACCTCAATTCCATCAATCTTCCCCATTGCATGAATAGCTCTGGATGGCTGTAGATATCCGCCTGTTGGAGGTCTCAAAATATGTGCTACTGCCAGAGTGGTTCTTCAACCATTTCACCTACCAACCTACAGTAAACTTTTACAACGAAACTGTGCCTACACTGTCCTAATATCCTCAAAGTATTTGTAGCATAAGCTGTAGAAGTGTGTAAATCTGTGCATATGTACCTATGTTACGTCCATATGAATGAAGCTTGCCAAGTGCTTTTCTTTTTTGAGGCATGTTTTTCAACTTGCAAATATATCGCCCAGGAGGCGTTGAATGGATGCTCCGCACTTCTCATCTCAACAGTTTCTACAGAAATCGTTAAATGCCGCTTTAAAACCGAGCGGTTATATCACCAAAATGATTCGGTGATCCACAGTATTTCCGTGAGGAAATTCTGAGAGTCTCAGAAACTTACAGGCTGTTCGTTAGTCGAGAGCAGAACAAACTGCACATCACAGGTACTATAACAATACCACCATCTTTAAAAAGCTATTGCAGCCATTTGATCAACTTTTGAATACTGCAAACCTGAAGCGAATATTTGCCCTCAATCTGTCAGAGTCTGTCTGAGCCTCTGACTGTCTTTTCTAATACGTTCGCCTGCTTCCGACTTACGGACCTTGAAACGGATAGTACTTTTGTAGTATGAAAGCTTCTCCCTGTGCGGGATGCAAGAAGAAGATGCCAGAACCTGTTATTGTAGCGACAACTTCATGTGTTCTGTGAACCTTTTAGGCTTAGGATGCGAAATGTAGGCATTAAAAGTTTATGTTTACTTCGCCATTAATAGCGCATACTTCCAGCAAAGTCTCTTTATTAATTTATTACAACACTTTTCATGGCTCACCAAGCCATAATTAGAGCTGAAGAAGCACAGTGGGCCTTAAACTGTTCTTAAACTTAGAGATGCTAAACGTTCGATTAGTTGTTTATATGGTTCGTTTGAAAAGAAATTAGTAAATTTAAAATATTTGACGTGCAATACAAGAAAAAACCTCGATAGCGACAAGTCTGAACGATTTGCCTTTTTAATTAAAATTACAATTAGTCACTTGGGCTAAACATGTGGCATTAGTTGACAGACATGGTCAGATTGAAATATGGGTTGCATCAACAGTCTACTTAAATTTAATAGGAAGGATTTCAGAATATTAGTAGGAGTCCTATCTGGGCACTGTCTTATAGGAAGGCATGCCAGTAGAATTCTATATACACCCTTTTTGGGTATTTGGCCGAATCCTTGACAAATGGAGCGTCTTGACAAATGGAGGGACCTACCTTTTTCTTAGCAGAAATACACTCAGAGGCTTGCCATTGCCTGTCGAGGGGCGACCGTTCTTATAAAAAAACTGTTTCTTCATTTTGGTCCTTCACCGAGATTTGAACCTACGTTCTACCTGAAATCCGAATGGTAGTCTCACACCAACCCATTCGGCTACGGCGTACCATATTTTGCCACACCATGTTTTGACTTTTTCAGAGGCTGTCAGGATGTATCATAGAAAAGGAAGATACAGTTGAACACCTTCTTTGCAGGTGCATGGCTCTGTGTAGAAGAATTTGCTCGGAATCGCTTTTCTGGACAGCGAAGCGCGGATGTTACATGTATAAAATTAGCTAGACTAGCTGAATTTATAAAGTCCACAGAATGGTTGAAAGAGGACCAAGGGGAGTAGGGATGGGATAGTTCTGGTGGTATCACAAGGGGCCTCTATTTGTCCTAGGTGCGTCGTAAGACAGCTACTTTACTTAATGTAACCCAACTTCGTCACTTGGAATCGACTCCGATTTGCTGACGCTTTATGCGGTTATGAGCTCAATGGAAGAGATTATTTACCAGCTTTACTTGAAAAGGGAAAATAATTCAAAATTCTTTCTTCTTTACTTATTCTTTCTCATTTCTGATTGCTGTAGCAAGCACATAAGTCATTTCTGCTAAACTCAACAATGCACCCCAGTCGACTTTTATTTCTCGTGCTATAAAAACTTGTATTTCTCGTGAATAAAAAAACAATTTCCTTCTGAAATGCACCACTGTATAGATCCCCAGACGCCAAAGCAATTGCGTTAATTTAATATATGCTATGGTCAGCTACCAAATCGGCAGTGGCCTATGTTTCCAAGGACTATTTACGTACACACATACTGCCACTCACCTTCACCACCTTCACCTCAACCCCAACAACAAAAACAATAAGAAAACGCAGTCTTTTTCCACCTACCAGCCGTTTTAGCTGGAATTTCATTTATCGCTTTTGGTATTTTCCGCACGCATCTTTAATTTTCCCTTAAAATAGCAATGGGTGAAATATCCTTATTTGGTGCGAAAGCAAAAAGCAAAGGACCAGTGCAATTGATCACTCGACGAGCCACTCAAAGCAGCAACTATGAGTAGTAAATATATGCGCAAAAGTAAAAAGTAAAAGCAATAAACAATAAAAACGAAGGTAGTCAGCAGCTGCGCATGCGCAAGGCGCTGCTCACTTTCAATTGTATGCAAGCCATACACATAGGTTTCTTCCATTCGTATGCATGTATGTGTTTTTAGGTATGCACGAATGTATGCTGGTATTAGCGCACTTACGTATGCAATTGGCAAGCGTGACCAATGCCGTGAATTCGCTTGTAAAATAAAGTGAAGTGCGTCGACCAAGTGCCTCGCTACAAATTAGTTGATGCCTCCTCACTTGTCATGAATTAGTGAACTAATTAAGTTGTTGGCCAATGCCAAGAACCGGCGCACAGAAACCGCTTAGGCTCGGAGAGCGCAGGCGCGCAACTCAGCAAACATCGGTTCGTGCATACCTCCGCACATGCGAAATTATATATCAATAAGGCGAATGGATTTTCAATTAAGTTGTAGCTATGTATTGTCCACACGTTTCCGTTGAAATCCAACTTATTTATGGTGATTAGGTTCTATTTCGCATTTAGCTGCAGTGCAAATAGCCAGTGGATACCAGGCATAAGTGCACGTGTACGAGAAATTCAGGCTTAAAATTGCTTCCACATAACTAAGTATTTAAGTACAAAAATATCCAACTAATGCAGCAAAGTATTTACTTTAATTTCTCTTTACAGACTAATAATAAAACAGTGCCAGCAGCGCTACGTACAACAGAGAGGGAGGAAGAGGGGGAGAGAGAGGAAGAGGGAGAGTGAGTGATAGTGGGAAAAATTCGTTAATCGATTATCTTTGAGGAGCCCAGTAACACACACGAGTTCGGAGAAAATAAAATCATTCTCAACCTAATTCCCCTCACGGCCGGCACGCCCGTTTACGGTCTCACCATTGCGCCCATCTGGATTATGGGCATATCCGAGGAAGTCAAGCTGGACGACCTACCGCAAGAAGCCAAACTAGCACATCAGGATGCTATGCCTGATCGTTCGGCCTCCTGCATTGTAACCACCGGTGCTAGTGGCGGCACGAATAGCCCTATTTCGGATGCGAACAGCGATGGTGACTTAGATGATTATGCGCCGAAGCGAAAGCAGCGTCGATATCGCACCACATTCACCAGTTTCCAGCTGGAAGAGTTGGAGAAGGCGTTTTCGCGCACGCACTATCCGGATGTTTTTACGAGGTGAGCACCAGAAAACTTTAGATATTTATTTCAATACTAATTGAACGTGCAGAGGTTTGTATTTATTAAGTGAGGTAGCAGCCGCTGCTATACAAATTTCGCTTGCGATCAGCTGTTCGACAGCTGTACGAGCTTTTCTTTTCTATCGAAAGCACTACCTCTCACTTCTGTAAATAAATCATTATAGCTTAGATTTTTGCTCATTACCGTTCGTTATTTTTTTGTTTTTTACCAGAAATTGAAACTTCTGAGAGGACATGTACAGCCCGCTAAAAATTACAGGTCCTCCAAATGTTGAACATTTATTTTTTAGTTTAAAATCCTTTTTTAAATATAGTTCATTCTTTACTAATGGTCATATTAATACAAGTTTCAAACTTTGTGCGAGATTTATAACGATGCCACTTAGACCACGAGATGGGTCCGTTGTGAACCGCGGGGGCTGAGCTACATTTCCCTCTCCATATTAAACCATCCTGAGCTTTTGACAAAGCGTAAAAGGTTGTTGATACCTAAAATGTCTAGATTATCTATATTCGTTAAGAAGTGGGATTTTAAAAATCGGTTCATGCTTCTGGCTAGAGCTGGGCATGTGCAAAAAAAATATTGAATTGTTTCCAACTCCTCCTCATTTCTGCAGCTACGACAGAAATCATGCGTGTAAACGCCTAATCTCTTTGCATGATTTCCTATGAGACAATGTCCTGTGAAGGCCCCTACTAAGGTCCTGATTTGAAGTCTATTCAGTTTTATAATACTCTTGGACAGACGTAAATTTAGCCTTGGCCATGTTTGCCTAGCAACTGGCCCGACGAGAGGGGGGGGCATCGGGTACTTTTTCCCCCAGGCCCGGAGTTTTCAGAGGGGCCCGGACTCGGGGGTAATTCCAAGAAATTTCCTGCTTGAAAAAATATAGTAAATAATACTTCTATCAGGTGATTAATAATTATAGTGACGATTAGATTAAATTTAGATAGTTGTATTGTATTTTAAATGAAGACCAATTTTGAAACGTAGTTATTCTTTAAAGCAATTTGTCCTTACGTTGATAAAGAATTAAATGTAGAGATAGCAATAATACTTTTTATAGACTAGACATTTTTGATTTTTCACGGGGATCGATTTTAAAAGAATGTCAAACTGTTGCAAAAGGTTTGCCAAACACTTCGTCAACATTGCCAGCAAGCCGAAAGAAGAAACGTAATGATGAAGAACCTGAGAATTCAGCGGAAAATATGACCGCCGAAGAAATTGATTTCAAGAGGAACACATTTCTCGTCATCATGGACTCAGTTATCACTGGTATTGAAAATCGGTTTATTGCAATTAAAAACATAAACAACATTTTCTCATTCCTGTGGCTATTTCCTAAAATTAAAAAGCAGAACTTCAGACAGCAGCTCTTAATTTTGCTAAAAAATAACCTTCTGATGTGTCGGAAGAAATCTCAATTGGGAAGTGTCACTTGAAGAGTGTGTACAAGGCGAATTTTACTGGGAATTCGGAGTGTTGTATGCCTCCGATCGACTTGTTGAATGCCATCACAGCTAAAAACTTGGATACTCTGTTCCCGAACATCTGCATTGCTTTGCGAATATTCTGCACCCTGCCAGTATCGGTTGCCGGCGCCGAAAGATCGTTCAGCGCTTTATCAAGGATCAAAGACTGCCATCGTTCTTGTTCAACTCAGAGTCGAGTAACAGGATTGGCAACTTTGTATTTGGAATCTGAGTTGGCAAGGAAGCTCGACTTCGATGATATTATAAGAGCTTTTGCCTCAGCTAAAGGAAGAAAAGCAAAATTCTAAGCATCGTGGCAGTCATTTTCAAATATTTGTAAGGCTCACAAAATGAATAAAAAATTTTAACTTTTTCCAGCTGCGTTTTTTATTTCAGATCTGCTGAAGAGTTTTCTAAAATTCATTTTAATCAATATTTCATAATTAATTCTATCAAAAATTTTATCAATGAGTTTTTCAATGTTTAAATGTTATATCACTAAAACATAATACGCATTTTGATAAATAAAAAAAATTTGAAGGGGCCCGCATCTCAAATTTCCCCCGGGGCCCGAATACTCTCTCCACGGCCCTGCCTAGCAATTTCACAGGTGTTAACGCTAATCCATCTTTGATTTGCAGACCTGATTAATGCGTCCTTAATGAGAAGCTTACAAAATTACTTATATCAGGCAAACAGGTACCTTCTCTTGGAAGTTGGTCTGCCCTACAGTTCCCTGGTATATCTCTGTGGCCTGGAACCCAGCATAAGATTATACGATATTGTTTGGCCATCTCATTTAGAGATTGGCGACAACGTAAGACACTCCTTGATGTTGTTTGGAATGCATCCAGGGCTCTTAGGGCAGCTTGGCTGTCTGATAGAATGCAGATATCCGTTGGTGATATTCTGTTTATCTTTAGCCATTTTAAGGCTTCATGGATAGCGTTTATTTCCGCTTGAAAAACACTACAGTGATCCGGTAGTTTAAAGGATTCACTAATAGCTCTTCGCAAAATAACCCTGATCCTACACCGGTGTCCATTTTAGACTCGTCCGTGTAGATCTTAACGGGTGTGTTGGGTGTTGGATCTTCTTCAAACCATTCCAGTCTAGAAAGGATTTTCATTAGGAAATTCCTTTCGAAGCAGAGAATGGGAGGGTGATAATCACAGTCACTGGCTATATCCGTGTAGGAGTCTAAGATGGTTGAATGTCCATGCGTGACAGTCTTCCATTGTGAGCTCACTTTGAGCCTTAAAGCGGAGCAGGCCGCTGAGTATTTGCAGAAGAGATCTAGGGGTGGCAGATGTAGTATGATATCCAAAGCCATGGATGCCGTGGTTTTCATGACGCCACATATTGCTAATTCCGCTTATTCAATAAATTAGAATAGGTTTTTTTCTGCATAGCACACCACCAGACAACATTTCCATATAGAAGAATGGGTCTGACGACAGCAGTGTAAAGCCAATGAGCAATAGGTTTAATTCCCCAGGTCTTACCTAAAGCTCTCTTACAGGCATAGAAAGTTAGGTTCACTTTCCTGACTCTTTCTAAGATGTTTGACTTCCAAGTCAGTTTCCTATCTATGATTAGTCCCAAGTACTTGGTTTCTTCCGAAATCACAAGAGCTTCCCCCTTGAGCATAATTGGACTTAGTTGAGGGATTTTGTGTTTCCTAGTGAACAATATGAGTTGTGTTTTGTCTGGGTTGACTCCTAGACCACACTTTTCTGCCCACCTAGAAAGTATGTCTAGAGAGATTTATAAAAATTAGAAACATTTTTAATCAGAATTAAAAAAAATGCTATTTTATAGCCCACTAAATTTGGTATAACGAAAAACAAGTCACTCAAAATTTTCATTGCTCAAAAAGTTCCTTGATTTTTCATCAGTTTTCCACCTGGCGGTGTTGCCTATTTCCTCTATACAACAAGAAAATTTCGCAGGCTTATACTCGTATATGGAGAAAATGCGCAGTATCGTCTAAGGAAAATATGAACCATATTTTTATAAAAAAGGTATTTGAACTAAAAAATAAATATTCAACATTTTGAGGACCTGTATTTTTTTTTCTTGAAACTGCAAACTTGCGCTAAATTATATTAAATTTAATGACCTATACAACTGAGTACCCATTTTTTTTTAATTCTTATTAAACATTTTAAAATTTCGGTGAAATTTTCTTCAAACTTTTTTAATTTTTCTTTTGAGATTTGAATTTACAAACATCAGTTTTTATTAGGCAATGAGCTACACTTTTATAAACAGATAATGAAAATTAGAATACTAGCACAATTAGTCAAAATTGGTCCATATGTTGATGTGCTATATTTTTTACGCAGGCCGTATTAGCAAAGTGGCCGTACAGCAAAAAGATTTCCATGATGACTCGCTGAATAAACGTTTCTGTAAGCATTTGATTCTCGAAAAGAGGGTACCTACTAATATCAGCTTTGTTGTCGCTCTAGTAATACGAGGTATGTTCAAAAAGAATCGCGAATTTTGAATTTTCGCAGGTTACGTATATTCGAATTTCGATTTTTTTGTGGCGATTTATTGATACTCATGTTGGTACTCACTCATGCCGACGAGTTCGGCCATTTTGAATGTTCAGTTAATTGTTGACTTCGTCTTCGATTTTTACCTATTCAAAAAGATGGATCGAAGAATCTGTATCAAATTTTGTGTGAAAAGCGAAATTAAGTGCGCGGATGCATTCCGAATGTTGACTGTGTCATACGGAGAAGCTACTTTGGACCAAAGCAACGTTTATCGGTGGAACAAAATGTTGTCAGAAGGCCGAGAAGATGTGAACGACGAAAAGTGTGCCCGAGCACTTCAACAACGAAGACGAAAAAATTGATGAAGTGAAGGAAATAGTATTGGCCAATCGTCGAATCACCGTTATAGAAGCTGCAGGACCTAGACATATCGATTGGCTCGTGCCATTCGATTTATGTCAATGATTTGGCATGAGACGGGTCGCCGCAAAACTCGTACTAAAACTGCTCAATTTCGACCAAAAGCAACATCGCATGAACATTGCTAATGAGTTGTTGAACTCTGTCCGCGACGACCCAAATTTGCTCCAGAGGGTCATAACTGGTGACAAATCGTGGGTTTATGGTTATGACGTGGAAACCAAAGCTCAATCATATCAATGGAAGCAGCCGCACGAACCAAGTCCGAGGAAAGCCCTCCAAGTTCGGTCGAATGTAAAAGTTTTGCTTACCGTTTTCTTCGATTGCAGGGGCGTTGTGCATCATGAGTTCGAGCCACAGGGTAAAACGGTCAAAAAGGAATAATACCTGCAAATTATGCGCAATTTGCGCGAAGCAATCCGCCAGCAACGCCCGGATTTGTGGAAGAACAAAAATTGGCTTTTGCGTCACGATAACGCCCCTGCTCACACATCATTGCTTGTGCGCGACTTTGTGGCCAAAAACAACACACTAGTGACGCCACAGCCACCGTATTCCACAGACCTGGTCTTCTGTGACTTTTTGTTGTTCCCGAAACTGAAGAGGCCCATAAAAGGACGACGCTACGCTACGATTGATGCGATAAAAGCGGCATCGAAGTAGGAGCTGAGCAAGATAAAAAAAGAATGATTTTTTGAAGTGCTTCGAAGAGTGGGAAAAACGTTGGCACAATGTCTAAAAAGATTAACGTTGACAGACCAACCATCGATAACGTTTGCACGCGATGAGAATGGTCCAGAAAGCAGGTAACTGTGTGCCACATCAATTGAAGGAGGGGGATATCGAGAGACGTTTGGTGAAGTATGAGATGCTTCTTGAGCGGCAGAAAAGAAAAGGTTTTCTGCATCGCATCCTTACTTGCGATGAAAAATAGATCTATTATGAAAACCCTAAGCGTCGAAAATGTTGGGGCCTGTCACGTGAACCAGGTCCGTCGACAGCGAAAAAAGAAATATTCATGCTTCAAAGGTTATCTTGTGTAACTGGTGGGGTCAGAAGGGTGTCACCAGTTATGAACTCCTTAAACCATCTGAAACCATCACTGGCGATCGTTACTGACTGCAGCTAATGCGTTTCAATCGAGCTCTCAGAGAAAAGCAGCCATAATGGGTCGATAGACATGGCAAACTGATTTTGCTGCATGATAATGCCAGGCCACACGTTGCTAAATCGGTCCAGAAATATTTAGACGGACTGAATTGGGAAATCTTGCCCCACCCGTCGTATTCCTCAGACATTGCACCTTCGGATTACCATCTGTTCCGATCAACGCAGTCAGCCCTTATTGGAGAGCGGCTCACTTCTCGAATTTTTCGTGAAAGGAAGCTGCTTGAAAGATGGAGTAAAGTTATAGCTCCCAATGGCACATACTTCAGGTAATATCATGAATTATTTAATTGTTTAAATAATTTGTAGCTTTGGCGAAGGAAAGACGGAAACTTATTCCCATACCCAATATTTAAAGAACTGAGTCATTAATACACTTAGCTACCCCCATTAACCGACCCATTCCAAATAGGAACAGAGCCAAATTTAGCGAATTAAATTAATTAATTCATATTTGCTTAACGGAATTGCGATAATTTGAAACCAGTTCATAACAGTCACTTAAATGCTTGAATGCTTAAAAATATGTTTTGACAATGGCAATTAGCGAAGTGCAAAAAAAAAACAAATGTAATGCGAGTTAGAAGCCCAGCTCCAAGTAAAACCGGATTCGCTATGCCCAATGCATTATTGGTGAGTTACTTCACGAAAAAGGTCTAACTTTTTAGTGAACTAAAAGTATTTTAAAATAAATTTCGGACATGAAACCTGTGTGCGGCACTCAATACTCGACGATGGTCAGAAAACTCTGGGCTTACATTTGTTGTAAAATCTACCTTCAAATAGCCCAATATTTCGTTATAACTTAACTTTTTAACCCAAGTATCGCCCTCCTACCGCTCGGTCTTTCTTGTGTCGGAGACAAAATTTTTAAACAAAGCAGCAATAACGGATTATAATAACAATAATAATGTACCCTTAACCTCTTCCCACCCATTTCACTAGACGCGCGCAGTCGGCTAGACATACAAATGATTTTTTATTTTGGTGCTGAGTCATAAAATACCAGAGTTGTTTAAGCGACAAGATCTTCAGAAAGAAGTCATGAGCTAAATAACAGCTAACGATGAATAATTTTATCGTTATTCATATATTGGAACGACCATTCATAAACAATGGAAAACGCGTGAAATACAATAAAAGTGTTGGAATTAAAAAAAAGGTAACGAAGAGATAAATTTCGTGCAGAATTTGCTTAACATACAAATTTCAAAAGGGAAGTGCCAAAGTGTCATGAGGGAACAGTTAAATTGCCATCTACTAGAAGAAGAAGGGGTAGAATTAAAAATATAGAATGGCTTAATTAAAAATATTTGACCTACATTTTCTCTATGACTACACTTTTTCCAACTGTAACAGATGGGTTGAAAAGACCCAGGCCTGACAAATAGATGGCACTAGTTTTATTGCATTCACCTCTTACTCAGTTATTAATAACCTTAAAAAGGCAGCTATTAAAATTTCATGAAATTGTATTCATTCGTTCGTGAGTTATTAAGCTAAGAGTGACGCTACTTTTCTTATTTTCAAAAGAATGGATCAAAAAGAATTTCGTGTTTTAATTTTACTTAGCTTCTTGATGGGGAAAATACCGTTCAAGCGAAGCAATTGCTTCAGCGGTATTATGGGGACTCCGCTCCATCATAAACAACAATAAAACTATGGTTTTCTGACTTCAGACGTGGTCGTAGAGACATCGATGCACAACGCAGTGGGCGTCCAAATGAGGCGGCAACACCAGAAAATATCAAAAAAGTTCACGAAATCGTTTTGAATGATCAAAAATGAAGTTGCTTGAGTTAGGTGACATTGTAAAGATATCAAAAGAATGTTTTGGCTTTGATTGCAAGAGCACTTGACTATGAGAAAGCTCCGTGCAAAGTGCGAGCCGCGTTTGCTCACTGTTGACCAAAAACAGGAATGTGTTGATGATTCTGAGCAATGGAAAAACTACATGAATTGAACTTCGAATTCCTATCACATCCACCGTATTCGCCAGATTTAGCTCCCAGTGACTACTGGCTGTTCGCGGATTTAAAAAAAACGGCTCGCCGGTAAGAAATTTCGCTCGAATGAAGAGGTTACCGCTGAAACTGAGGCCCATTTTGAGGCAAAAGATAAATCGTTCTACAAAAGTGGGATTGAAATTTTTGAGTTTCGCTGAAATGATTGCGTTCTTCTGGATGGATATTACATCGATGAATAAAGCTAACTTAAACAAACAAAAAGAGGTATTTTCGTTGCTAGCCCCGGGACTTTTCAGTCCATGTGTTGTATTAGAAAAACGCAAATACATATATTGCTGATAATCCAAATATATTTCGGCTACCGTAGACCTACCATGACCACCATTCGGGAGTACGTAGAGTTGAGCCCCCGTGTATGACAAAGACGAATAATAGAAAAAGTTTTTTCTAATAACGGCCACCCCTCGGCATATAATGGCAAATCTCGAAGTATATAGGATTTTCCAATAAGAGGTGTTATTAGAGGTCTTTTCCAAATGTCAGTAAAATATCAATGGTTTCGTTGCTTGTGTGGGACATAGCGCCACCTTGTTGAAAATAAACGTTGTCCAGATCAATACCATCCAATTCCGGCCATAAAAAATCGTTAATCATCTCTCGTTAGCGCAATCCTTTCACCGTAATGTTGCTCCAGCTTCATTTTCAAAAAAGTAAGGTTTAATGGCTCCGCCGGACCATAAACCGCACCAAACAGTCACACGTTGAGAATAGAGAGGCCTTTCAACAATAACTCTTGGATTTTCTGAGCGCCAGATCCGACAATTTTGCTTATTGACGAAGCCACCGAGGTGGAAATGAGTCCCATTACTCAAGATGATTTTTCGATGGGATTCCGGATCATGTTCATGCATTTCAACGACCCAATCACCAAAGACACGACGTTGTTGATGATCGGCCGGCTTGAGTTATTGTGTTAGCTGGACTTAATAAGCCTTAAGACACAAATCTTTATGCAAAATACGGTGTAATGACGTTTGTGGAATGCCTAATTCCAAAGAACGACGAGGAATGGACAAACCTGAGTTTTCTTCTACACTTTCGGCTACAACAGCAATATTTTCGGCTGTTCTTGAGCGACGTGCACGGGTTTTATTCTTCACATCACTAACTTATCCCAAGAGTTTTTGTACCAATTTCTGTATTGCGGTCCGACAAGGTACTTCACGATGACCCAAAAATGTTCGAGTTCACGAGCCCGTCTCTGCCCAATTTTCACCATTTTTATAGTGAATTTTAATAATTTCAATGCGTTGTTTAAGCGTGTATCGTTCCATTTTTATTAATGGCGTAGTTTCTTCTTGTCAAATATCAAAAAATGACAGCTTCAAAAGTGACATCTACCGAAATAGCGGGCTATTCAAAAGAGCACCTGTTATTGGAAACCCCTTTATTTCAGTTGTGGAAAGGCTTATCATATAAAACCATTAATTGTTGTAACTGTAATTCTCGCCATTTGAATAACAACAGCAAAACGTAAGCCACAAACAGGAGGAGGAGCTCGGCCAATCACCCAAACATAAGTGTACACGCCAATCATTTATTTTATTTTTTATTTCTGAAAAAAAACTGTTTAATTTCCGAAAAGACAAAATATATTTCAGAAAATCCCAATACATATGAAATAGCTGAAATGTATTCAAATTTTTTCGAAATTTTTTTATGATTTTCTGAAATACATTTGCGTTTTTCTTCAAAATTACTTCTATGATTTAAAAATTTAGTCTTTGATCTGTGGTCAACATTTTCGAATTGGAAAGATCAAATAACAGCTATTATTGGCATCTGATTGTTAACCACGTGTCCAATTAAAACAAAAAATAAAAATAAAAATCAGAAATAAATGAGAAATGAAAACTTAAAAATTGTGTATCAAAAAAGCAAACGTAATCAAGTGAACTAAACTCAATAAAAATGTCACTTCTGCGTTTTTTAATACTACGTTTGTTTTGACCCATTTCACGATTACAAGTACCCAAGCCATGTTAACACATTAAAATGGCATAAAAACTTTATCACCAAGTAAGAGGCAAAAGATGTGAATGCATCCGACGTAAAATCAACAATTTTTTAATGGATAAGAAAAAACAAGGCAGCTGACAGCAAATGCCTTAAGCAGCATAATCTTGTCACTAATAAGATAATCTGTGCGCGATTAGCATCAAACAACAACACACACAGAAACACCACAAAATACAATATTTAAATTGAAAGAGATTTAAAATATTTCAATTTCATGCCTGCCTACACATTTCATTAAGAAATCGTCGTCGATTCGATCAGCCGAAAAAGTGATGTTCTCTAAATTAAGTATGAAACCAATTTAACACAAAAAAGAAGAAAGAAAAACAACAACAAAGCAAAAAACAGCAACAAAAACAGTAAAAAACCCCAAACCATGAAAAACGATGAGAGTGCGGGGAAGAATAACAACAAACAATGTATACGACAATGTATTTTTAATTAATAAAATCGACTATAAAATTAAGCACAGAGGGACAAGAAAGCTTAGCAGCAGCAGCAGCAGCAGCGTGAACGTCGTGAGCAAGGAAAGGTGTTGGATTGGCAATGAAGCAAACGAAAAAACACAAACAGAAATCGATTTTCGGCTATTTATGCATTTTTATGTAAATCATTAGTATTTTTTTCACGTCAGCCTGCATACAGTTAAGGCCAAATAGCTTGAAAGCGGATACAAAAATGCTGCAATCAAGCAAGAAATAAACGAAATATTTTATTATGTACTAACAACTAAGTCATCAAAGTTGGGAATGCGCTGACGGCAGCAAGTGTGTAGGTGTATCTAACGAGAAGATCTTTTAAATGAGGCAAAATTTATGGAACTCTATTTGGAAGAGCGAAAACCAGTTAGTAGCAACACATTAAGATTTTAATAGAAACAAGCATCTTATTATTTTCAACGGGCAATACGCATTTACATATGAACATCCACTTATAAATGAATTTCTTAACGAGTCATGTGAGGACCAGGTGTGAAGCGGAAAAATGGCTCAGAATGCGTCAGAAAAACCATCACGATCGAGTATCTCTGGCTAAGCTGCAACAGTTCATGAAACAAATTCAAACACGCCAAATACATTAGATTTCATAGTAAGAAGAGGAGTACGGCCCCTTGAGAAATGCAACCGGCCATATATTTACCTACGCAGTTATTCTTCATTTCTGAAGGAATGCTTGTCCTAACAAGTAGAAATTCCTCAGGTGCCCATTCCCCTCCCACCTGGAGTAGAAACTTGATAGTGGCACAAAGAAAGACGCTGTTAAATCTAAATTAAACTAATCATGGATCCACGGATGTGTTTTAAGAATATATAGAGTTTTCCAAACAGAGGTGTTTGATTTTGATATTCAAAGAAATATGCTATTTTTTAATATAAATGCCCCGAGTCACAAGAGCATTTTGGCATTGGCTAAAATCCTTGAATTAAAGTTCGAATTGTTCGAGCATCCAGCGTATTCACCAAATTTGGCCCCTGACTTCCATCTGTTTCCAGACCCAAAAAATGCATGCTTGGAAAGCGTTTTTCACCAAATGATGAGACAGATAACAGCAGTGAAAGCGCATTTTGCAGCCCTGCCAGATTCTCACTTCAGCGATGGAATTCATAAAATGGAATCGCATTGGGACAAAGGTATTGATGTTCAGAGAGACTATACTGAATCATAAAGTGTATTTCAAACCATGCAAATTCGCTATTCCTATCGAACTTCAAAACTTATTGAACAACCTAGTACACGTGCTGGTTCTTTGTGACGTTATCACTATTTGAACGTCGTCTTCTTTATACAACTACATCTTAGACTCACCTAAGCCTTACAAAAAAAGAGGGAACGCTTATAAAACTGAAGTATTTTGATCTGCCGTATTAATATCTGCCGTTCGGAGTCGGCTTGAAACTGTAGGTCCCTCCATTTGTGGAACAACATCAAGACGCACACCACAAATAGGAGGAGGAGCTCGGCCAAACACCTAACAGAAGTGTACGCGCCAATTATTTATTTTTATTTATTTTAGCTTTGCACGAGATGTCCTGTCCTTTTTGGGTGCAAATACCATCCGTACCTTACATAGTTCACTCGTTAGAAATGCAAATTAGGTTTATTTTTGATTTATAGATTTTCGTAAGCAGCATTCAAAGTATCTACGCTTACAGTCTCGTAGAAATATTTCGTCTACTCACGGAGATTTGTAGGGTTTGAAGGCCTAGACGACTCATGCCAACCGTTTATGGCTTACGATGCTTTATACAAATTTGCTTAAAAGCCAAAATGCTTTTTGCCACTGAAGATACTACGCTAACTTTCTCAGTGCACACCAGTAGATGAGTGCTCATGAACGAGTATTTAAATGCAAATATCGGATAATTTTTTTTTTCGCTGCATGAGGAACTACCAGTATTGATAACTATGCTTTCACATTTCTTTTTATTTTTGAACGGATGGGTGATCTTACATAGATGACGTCTACATAGATGGCATCCACGATTCATAGTGCAAACATTTGACCTGAGGTATTATTGAATTGGACGTGCGAAAGAGTACACCTGCGTGCTAAGCCCTCTACTCCGTCACTTCCACCACTCTCCCTGCGGAACTGCTTCAACGTACTACTTCGCAGGGTTGGTTAGCTTTGAATACTCGTATAGCTTCGTCAGTTTCTACAGGCTATCGCCTCTCATTTGCGCAATGTATCTAATGTAACTTTTTGAATCCTACTAACATACGCAGCTACCTCCTGCCACTTTGCTTCTGACTCCAATATGAACTCAACTACATCGGTTGCATTTCGAAGTGTGGGCAGTGGAAATTGACATGTTCCGCGTCTTCTTCTGCATTGATGCACACAGGGCAGTAGGGCTGTCATCGTACTCGAACCTATGCATGTAACACATGGACTGAAAAGTCCCGGGCCTAGCAAAGAAAACACATCGCTGGGAGCTAAATCTGGCGAATTCGGTAGATGTGGTAGGAATTCGATGTTCAATTCAAGTATATATATGCTTTTGCCATTGCTCAAAATCATCACCACATCCTTGCCTTTAGTCAACAGTGAGCAAACGCGGCACCCACTTTGAAGAGGGCTTTCTCATAGTCAAATTCTCGTGCAACGTCAAGCCAACTCGTCCTTTTGATATCTTTACGATGTCAGCTAACTCACGCAACTTCACTTTTCGATCATTCAAAATGATTTTGGGAACTTTTTTGATGTTTTCAGGTGTTACCGCCTCATTTGGACGTCCATCGTCTATTGGACGTTGTGCACCGTCGGTGTCTCTTCGACCACGTTTGAAGTCAGCAAGCCCTCATTTTATTGTTGTTTTATTGTTGTTCTGATGGACCCAAACCAATTTTCAAGCCATGGCTTCGCTTAAATGGTGTATGTACCATCAAGAAGCAGTATAAAATTAAAACACGAAACTCTTTTGGATCCATAGTTTGGAAAATATCAAAAGGAGCGTCACCCTTAGCTTAATAACTCACGAACTAATGAATACAATTTTATGAAATTTTAACAGCTGTCTTTTTGAGGTTAGTAATAACTGAAAAAGAGGTGAATGCAATAAAACTAGTGCCATCTATGTGTCAGGCCCAGAACTTTTCAACCCATCTGTTAATTTCTGAATCCCCCGTGTCCAGATAAGAACTGCGTCACGTGGTTTGACCACAGGGAATAGCGAACTATGTTGGCATTTCTGTTCGGTAATACTTGGTACGACATCATGAATCGTCTGTTCGCGAAGTTCATAAAGCACTGGCGGCATCATCAGTGATTATTTCTTTCGAAGTGAGGAAGATGCTGCCGTTACAGTGAACGGCAAGCACTAACTGAATTTTTATTTCCAAAAATTAATCAGCTAAACATTGACGATGCCAACAAAATGGCGCAATTTGTCACACGCCCTATACAAAAACTGTTATGCCACTATTAAGGACCCTACATTACGATGCGTGGCGAAGCAAACATAAGAATCCGCCTGACGCTCTGAAGGCACCCTGATGTGAAATAAGTAAAAATTATTATTCGAAAACGAAAAATGTTAAAAATCAATTTGATTTAATTTGTTATATAAACACCACACATTTGGCAACATTTTACAGCGACGCAAAACAATGTTGCATGCCGCCACACATAACCGTGTTTCACGCAGCCTAATAGCGTCGGCACTACAGGAAAAGTGTAAGTATACAATAAACGGCGCTATTAAAAGGCGATCTTGAGCCGCTTGGGCAGGAGCCAGTTTTTGCGAGTGCAGCGAGTTGTGTGCAAGTGCAGCCGGTAACATGAGAATGAAAACCATAACAACAGCAACAGCAACAACAACTATTGTACAATGCTGGTAATGATGATAATTTGCTTAATGGATTTCCATGTTTTCTGTAATTGAATTTATTTTAATTAAATTTTAAAATTGCGTTGACTGGCGACGGTGGCGGTGGTGCGGTGACGACGACGGCGGCAACTTTAGTTGCATTGTTACTTTTTGTGTGTACCAACCAGCAAATTGACGCATTAACCGTTGTTTCAGCGCTTTAAAGCACATCAGTCAGCCAGTCAGGCAGTCAGTCGCGTAACCAAAGGATAATGGATGCCTTCGTTGCATTGCTTTGGTTCGCCGGTTTGTTTGGTTATTGTGTCGTTCAATTGTTGTGTGTGGGTTTTACGGCATTACGCTGCTGTTTTGCCGTTGGCCTTAGGTCCAACGACAGCCACATCGACACAGCAACAGCGCCACAGCCACGGTCAGAGAGTGGCTGGAAGTGTGTAATTTTATGCGCTCGCGCAAACATTAATTGATTATAATTTCATCAGATCCGGTTGCATGGCAGAGTGTGTGTGTCGGTGTTAGTGTAAGTGGGCGAGTGTGGCGCAAAGAGTCAGATTTGACGGCGGTTTATGGATGCAATAATTTGGTGATGCACAGCTGACGCGGCAGGGCGTTGAGGGGGAGACACTCACAGCGCAGAGTCAGTAAATGGCAGTGATGCACTCACCTATGCAAGCACATACAAACACATATGCGCATTTAGTTACGTGCGTGTATGTGTGCACGAGTGCATTCAATGCAGTTTTAGGTGTTTCTGTGTGCGTGCGCGCACTTGTTATTGCTATGCGAATTTTTCACTCGTCACGATCATTAGCAGGTGTTTGCCAGCGTCGTTAATAAATATTTTGACCACCACTAGCGGGCAAACTTGCCACCTCACAATTTGCCACAATTGATTGTGCGGCAGTAAAAAAATTCGTTTGCTTACGCTTGCCTCAACACAAAAGTCTGACAACAAGTAACAGCAGGGGCCACCTTCTGGCTTCTGGTCCGCCTACTTTTTATGGATGCTTTCGGCAATTTCGAATTTTCACTACCTTGCACATTGCTTTTGCACTCATATCTTTCGTTTTTTTTCTCTCTCTCTCCCAATTTCCTACTTTCCAACCTTCTACTGCACTGCCATTTTTTATGCGTTCGTCGTTAAGTGTCGTTTCTTGTCGCTGGCCAATTTTTTATTGATTGCACGCAATTTGTCACTGGGTCAGCAAATTAATCACCGCGTCTGCGGCTGCTGTTCGTGGCGTAAATTTACGAAATTTGAAAATAATTTGTGTGCAATTTTGTGTTAATCACCCGAATTTGCATTGCAATTACGCGTGCCTGGGTGGGTCCGAAAATTATTGTAATTACTTGCGATAATGGATACCTGGTTTTATTATTAAAAACAATCAAAACGTTGCATGCAGCTTGGAAGAAGTGTGCGAATATTATTTTTTTCAGCATTTTTTTTAGTGATTTTTTAATGCGAAATTCCAAGCAGCCGCTGCTGGTCTTGCCGATAAGGAGCTGAATGATGGGACGGGCAGAAAGGAGGTGTTTTCCGCCTACTGGTGAAATGGGCAGTGTTTATTGAATGATCCCTAGCAATTATTTCCATAAATGGTTTCAATTTCAGTTTCATTAACAATGGAGTAGCTGCGCAAATCTATGCAGTGAACTTTCATATCGGAAATTCTATGCAATTACCAGACACAGTAGGTGTCTTTCCATCGGTTGTCTTTGGGAAACTTTTCTACCCCTGTGGCGAGCAGCCAGGCAACAATAGCGCTTGCCACTCAGCTAGCAATGGTAAATTTGTTTATGCATTCCTTTCAATTTATTACAAGTATAGGCATATTTGTATATATACGGACTGATAGACCCCGACACATGTTATCCTGCCCCACACCGCCTTTTATGTAGGTCGCATTTTCTTTATAGATCATTTTTTATGTGGTTTCACTGTTGTCAGATATTTGAAGCATTTGAAATGCAAATGACTTGATATCGAACTTAACAAAATATTGTGATTTCGGTTTAAAATTAACATAGAAGAACTTAGTGGTATGGGATTTCTAGACATATGTAAATTCCATCATCAGTCTTCTTTAACAGAAAATCTGTGTATTGCACGCATGGCGTAGCTAACTTACTTGCTGTTTTTTTTTAATCGAACTAAATTTCTGAGAAGAAGGACTTAGTACTGTTCTCCAAGAAATAGAAGTCACCATTTCAAGTCAAATTAACTTTTGTGATGCAAAGAATGGGCTTAAATCCACGTTATACATTGTTCTTCTTCGTTAACCGCTTAATCGTTTTTGACTGAGTTTAACAAAGCGCGTCAGTCGTTTATTTCTCGAGCTAACCAACGCCAGTTGGACACACCAAGTGAAGTCAAGTCCATCTTCACCTAATCTTTCCAATGCACAGGAGGCCTTCGTTTTTGTCTGGCTCCATCCTCAGGATACGTGGTTACGATACTGCATCGAATACTTTCAGAGCCGGAGCGTTTGTGTTCATTCGTATGACATGACTTAGCCAAGGGAGCCGCTGAATCTAAATTCACTGCACTATTTCCATGCTTGCCTTTAGCTCATACAGCTCAACGTTCCATCGCCTACGATATTCGCCAACACCAATGCGTAAAGGTTCATAAATCCTCCGCAGAATCTTTTTCTGCAAGGACTGTCTTATCAGGTGATTACCACTCAATTCCCTACTGAGTCCATATCATCGTTTATTGGCAAATATATTCTTCTTATTATTTGGTCCATAGTGATATCAAGTGTTAGTATGGAGGGGTTATTGTATATTTTTTCTTTAATACACAGTTTGGATAATTTAAGTAGGCTGCTCATTTTTTGATCTGCCACACTTGCGAAGGTTGAGAATGATGTAGAACCTAGCCGTGGCAGAGTAGGTGTTCCAGAGTTCCTCTCGCGCTGACTTCGTTGCATATTGTGCATGTGTCGTTCTGCACTACCTTTAGTTTGGCCGAATACATCACACTACAGGTTAAGACATATACTAAGTGATATCTCGGAGTAATGTTGGATAGCAAACTAAAGTGGAAGCTCAATGAGGAAGAACAAACGAAAAGCACTTAACGCCTTATACGCTTAACGAAAAATGGTAAGTAAGGCAGGGGGCTTATCTGCACGACTTTCGCATTGGATTTACACAGCGCATTGGATTTACAATAATGCTCTATGGCTTTCTAGTATGGTAGGCAAGTTAGAACAATAAGACATAGACTAACAATTGGAGAAAGTACAAAGAGTTGCATAGCTGTGTATAACGGGTGCAATGCGCACCACTTCTACGGCAGCACTGGACAAGACACTTGACCTTCATCCAATAGACTTAGTAGCAAAAAGTTCGGCAAAGAAGTCTGAACTTAGGCCATTGACAACTAGTTCAAAAGTCGTATGGCCATAGCCGGATATGCAGAGGTTGAACCGCTAAGTCGGAGTGCGTTATTCCTCAAGCTAATTCAACAGGAATCAAAGGTAGTATTAGAAAATTACGCATGCCAAAAGCACAAATTTCAGCACACCATATTTTCAATATACACACAGAAGGTTCCAAAATGGAAGCGGGTGTTTGAGCCGCAGTATTCAGTTCAGATTTAGGATACGAACAGTCATGCAAATTACCGGATTACTGCACTGTACTCCAACCTGAGGTCTACGCAGCAAGAAAAGCAGCAGGTTTAGTGATAGAGAACCCTCCTCCACACTCTCAAATAAACTTTTACATTTACAGCCAAACAGCCTTCAAAGCAAAAACAGCTGTAATGACAAGCTCACACTGCGTACGACAATGCCGGAACGGAATAGAAAAGCTAGAAACTGAGAAACAACCCATCTACTAGATTCCAGGACACAAGGGGATTTAAGGAAACGAAAAAGTGGATATGTTAGTCAAAGTAGGCGCTATACTATCACGGCCCGTATACAACCACTGCGCTGCAAACAACGGTTAGATTGTAGTGGGGATACTGGCTGGACACTCCATCGCATTGGACCAAACCAAAGCTAGTGCAGAACGACACATGCACAATATGTAACGAAGTCAGCGCGTGAGGAACTCTGGAATACCTCCTCTCCTACCGCTAGGTTCTACATCATTTTCAACCTTCGCAAATGTGGCAGATCAAAAAATGAGCAGCCTATTTAAATTATCCAAACTGTGTATTAAAGAAAAAATATAATATACAATAACCCCTCCATACTAACACTTGGTATCACTATGGACCAAATAATAAGAAGAATATATTTGCCAATAAACGATGATATGGACTCAGTAGGGAATTGAGTGGTAATCACCTGATAAGACAGTCCTTGCAGAAAAAGATTCTGCGGAGGATTTATGAACCTTTACGCATTGGTGTCGGCAAATATCGTAGGCGATGGAACGTTGAGTTGTATGAGCTATAGGCAAACATGGAAATAGTGCAGTGAATTTAGATTCAGCGGCTCCCTTGGCTAAGTCATGTCGTACGAATGAACACAAACGCTCCGGCTCTGAAAGTATTCGATGCAGTATCGTAACCACGTATCCTGAGGATGGAGCCAGACAAAAACGAAGGCCTCCTTTGCATTGGCAAGATTAGGTGAAGGTGGACTTGCCTCACTTGGTGTGTCCAACTGGCGCTGGTTAGCACAAGAAATAAACGACTGACGTGCTCTGTTAAACTCAGTCAAAATGGATTAAGCGGTTAACGAAAAAGAACAATGTATAACGTGGATTTACGGAGAAAATATATTACTAGTAGATGTTTGCAAAGAAATGTGTAAAGCTTTGAATAATGAAGCGTTTGCTGTGCATCTCCGTACAATAAAATTAAATGAAAAAGAAAAAATTAGGAAGGTCGTTTGTGGATTTGAGAGTCTAGGGTTCCCCCAATGCTACGGTGGTGTTTTAATGGATGTCATAATAAAGTTAAACCTCCCAAAGATGAAACAACCAATTTTTTTTTCTTATGAGGAATGACATTAAACGATGTTGTGAGATTTTCATCTTTCGAATATTGTCTTCTAAATCTTGCAACTATCGTCTCCTTGGCAGCCTCTCCTTCTCGCTTCTTCAGGGCTTGTTTCAAATACTTTTTTGGTTGTTCTTTCGCTCCATACCACCGTAATCTTTGAGACTTTATAAACCGCATTACATTTCCTCCCCCGATTAAAGCATTACGCCTACGTATTTAAATTGTTGCATTGCCGAGAAAAAGCTCCTCATAAAAACCGCCTGCCGTTGGGAGGCAGCAGAAAACTGTAGGTCCCTTCAGTTCGGCCAAATACTAGCGGTAGATCATCTATTGACCTCAAAGAGTTAACTGGTCTTAGAAGTGCCTAGACACTTGATTTGTCCTTTCGTTTCCATTTACCGCACGTTGCATGTTTTTATTGAATTTCTTTTGGTAAAAAATAATATTTTATTATCATTTATTGCGACAAGTGTGAGCTTTGTTTGACTTTCAAATACAAGGCGAAGTCCAAAATACAAATGTTTTCGAATGCGCCATCTTTTTAATGAGTTAGTGCGTTGGAAGTTATATCCCTAGCTGACTTCCAGTGAAAGCTGGGAGACATTCGGTCAGTAGAAGCGAAGTTATTGCGTCTAAAGTGTCATTTTGCTTGTGCCATCGGTACAAAAATGAGTTTCAAAAGAAGAGCTAGTTTCAAATTTTGTTTTAAATCGGTAAAACGTTTACCGAAATATTTGAATTGATGAAAAAAAATGTATGGCGATGATTGTCTATCTCGTGTCAGAGTTCATGAGTGGCTTCACGTTTCAGAGATGGTTGTGAGGACATAAATGGCAATGAACGTACGAGCCGTCCAAAATCAGTAATCACCGAAAACTCCATCCAAATTGTTCGTAAATTTATCAAAAATAAACCGAAATCATAATTGAAATTCATGGAATCGGAGTGGAATATCTCCAAAACATCGATTTATCGCATTTTAACTGAGGACCAATACTTGCTCCGAGTTCAGCATTCGAAAGACTTCATTAAAGAGATGAGAAAAGACGAGAACTGCCTCTACAACATTGTAACTGGTGATGAAACGTGGTGTTTCCAACATGAACCTGAAACTAAGTGTCAAAGTGCCGAATGGAAGGCCCCAGACGAGCCAACACCCAAAAAATCGCGTTTGGAGAAGTCAAAAATCAAGTCGATGCTCATTTGTTTTCACGATTCCAAAGAAATTGTCCACAATGAGTTCGTGCCAACGGGGCAAACCGTCAATGCAATTTTCTATCTTGGCGTTATGAAGCGTTTGTAGCATCGCATTCATCGAAATCGCTCTGAATACCGCGAAGGAGGAAGCTGTCGCTTATTGCATGATTCTGCACCATTTCATCGATCCACTCTTGTGACTGATTTTTTGACTAAAAACCGCATTTTAACCAACAATCACTCACCTGATATGATCCCATGTGACTTCTACTTATTTGGAAAACTGCATTTGGCCATGAAAGGAAAACGTTTTGCATCCGTAGAGGCCATCCAAAAGGCTTGCACCGACATCCTGAAACACTTTTTCGAAAAGCTTTTATATCGCGCAAAATTGCGTATCGAGGCCAGAGGGCACTATTTTGAATAAATAAACTCGAAGTTATCAGAACAAAGCTCCTGTCGTTTCTAATTTAGCTCAGCCTTGTTTAGTTTCGACTTCACCTTGTATTAGGCATTGGTTCTTGAGTTGTGAGTAACTCAGTATGTAGCTCGTTTGGTGGCACACATTTAGCATTTGTTGAGTTCGCATCAAGTAAAAGAATGGTTCATGATTTGAGTGAGCTGAATACTTCCAAAATGAGCTATTTAAAGGCACAGGCCGCCTCTTGAAGCGCTGAAAAACCTTGAACTCGCATTTTATTTTTGATGTTTGGGAGCAAATAGAAATCATTAGGCATCAAATGAGGGCGTAAAGCGGATGACCTATTATGGCCTTAATCTTTCCTCCGCCCACAGTTAAATTTCTCTCACAACTTCATTGTTGCACTAGAAATATTCCCACCTAAGTGCCATTCAGATTTCACACGAGCGTGCAACTAAATCACCCAATCAGTGATTTGTAAAAACAAATTAGCAATTTGTAAAAATTTGCAATGAAATCATAAAAATCTCAATAATTATGCATTTTTACAAATCTTAAAGTACAAAGGACAGACAACAAAGTGGTGGTACGTGTTCCATATTTGCTTCGGGGCGCATTGGGAATGCATTTGTCAGTTATTTTGAGTTGTTTTGTTTCTATTTATTTTGCTTTTTAGTTTTTATGCCTTTACGTGCATTGCTAATTGATCCGTTGGTGGATAACTTTTTTTTGTGTTTTTGTTTTTGCAGCTGCAAATCTCACATTTACGTACTTAGCCGACTTTGAAGTTTTGTTGTTTTTATTGTTAGTTAGTGCGATTGCTGTTAGTGCTCGCCTTACTTTTGTTGCAATTACAACTCGTTGCCGCCACATTACCATTTCCCGCTAAACTTGCGCATATCCAGTTCGCTTTATGGTTGTCAATTAGTGGCCCGTTTTAAGTTTTTTTCACCATTTTTTTTTTTTTTGTTTTGTTTAAATTTTTTGCATTCACCGTAAACATTGTTCAGGATTTAATTAATTTGCTATTGTTTAATTGGTCTCAACAGTCCATTATTCAATTAGCCATATTAAATGCTGGGATAATCAATAATTAAATGATTTGCTATTGTTTTTCTTGTATTTTTTTTTTTGTATTAGTTGAAACTTATATATTGTCGTACTAATTTGGTTTGAAATTATTTACAATGAATTTTATTAATTCCATTTTTTTTATTTCTTTATATTTACAGAGAGGAATTAGCCATGAAAATTGGTCTAACTGAGGCGCGAATACAGGTAAAAGTCTTAGCAAGAAAATTTTTAATTACTCATACACAACCCTTTATCCGAGGGTATTTTTAAAAGTACGTAAAAAAATTAAGCACTTCATCCAATGTTTTTCTGGTTTGTTGATCCCAGCCGAATAATGGGATTTGTCCAAATCTGAAAAATAGCCTTCATTTCTGCAATCTCTCCTTCTCGTTTAAATAAAATATTTTTCCTACCAGCCATATCTTCATGTTGGGGTGCAAATAGGGGTCCGAAGGATCTGACGGAGCCAAGTCGAGAGAATAGGGGGGATGTAAGACGAGTTGGAACCCTATTTCCCTTAATTTTGCGACCACAACTACTGAGGCATGAGCTGGCGCGTTGACGTAATGGAAAAGGAAAATCACTCGACTTCCTAGATTCAAGCGAATGCCAAACACTAAGAAATAGACGGATTTGCCTGAAACTTGGTGTGTGTGTTCATCCAAGTGATGCTACCAACTAAACATATCCACGATATGCGCCAGTACTGCCGTCTCCCTGACTTTGCACGAACTTTTCAAAAGAACCTCGTTGTACAAATTATTTACACAAACCTAAAATATTTACAGCTTTTCTTAAAATGTCATGGTTTCTCGTCGAAAAGAATTTTTTTGAGATTTGTTCTTATTTTTTAAGTTTGTTAATATAACAAGAGAAATCTGTAGTCTGAAGGGACACGTAAAATTTTTCTAACACACAACAAAATTATTTACACATTTTTATAGTAGTTTTTAAGACACCAACATTTTTTTCCAAATCAAAAACACAAGAAAATGAGTCAAATTACTAATATCTGCCTTTGAAAAGCCAGTTTAGAAGGGGCTCCGTCGATAACCACTGGGGACCATGGCGGTGTTCAGGTAGAATTTTCTGTCCACATGTGCTCAACTTTTTATCTGTCCATCTCAACTTTTTACCAAATTCAATCTATCCTTCCAATACAACTAGGCCTAGACTTAGCTAGCGTACTCTAGTCCACTAAAGAACAAATTTTTAGCAAATTCCATTAATTTTACTATTTTTACACACTTTTGATTATGGAGAGGTAGCACTTTGCCTCATTTCTACAAAATAATTTTTGTTCGAAATTGCGACTCTGTTATTACTTACTCAGTGCTGCACGCAATAGAATTACGAATAGCCGGCACATATAAATGTTGGATTACTTTAAAAACCTAGCAAGTAGTGAATAGAAGACGAAACATCGTCTTGCTAGGTTGGGTACAGAAAATAAGGGTCATGACAACAACGAACAGGCAGACTGCCTAGCAAAAATAGCCACTGCCACTACATAAAGGAAGTTATCAACTGGGAAGATAGACGACAACAGACGCCACTGAATGCGGAGCCCAGTGCAGAGGACGGCAAAACAATTTATCACTCTTTCTAAAATAGCGTCAAGTAGGCTCTGAAATCTAGATAAGCAGGCCTAACGAACTTTTACAGGTTACTTAACAAGGCATTATAGTCCTCATTGTCATTTCCGGAAACTAGGATTAGTAGAATCAATCATCTTTCGCTTTTGTGAGCTGAGTGATGAAACACCTGGGCATATCCTCTGTGAACGTGCAGCTCTTGCAAGGCGAAGACTCACGCACCTAGTATTACTCCTTTTTTATGTTGCTAATTGGAAAGCTGAAATGCACGTAATGGCCCAATTACGAGTGCACTTAGTGAATTAAATAGGTTAGGTTAGGCCGTAATAGTTGCCGAGAGAATTGGGCCCACTTGGACAAAGAATTCAAGTGCATCCTTTGTGATGTCATTGCAAGGGAAAAGAGGGGAAGGAAACCAATAGGACGAAAGGAAAGAGAGGAGAGGGTTGAATGAAAGAGGAGGGCTTGAGTATTTGTAGATTAGGAGCGATTACTGATTTGCAGTTATGTTAGCCGCTTTATGCTGCTGATGAAATTTCGATATCATGGCCTGCAATGTCAACAGGCGTAGGAAAGAAGTGAGAACCAATATGTTTAAATCTTAGTCTCGCGAGAGCAGGACACATAAGAAGTAGGTGCTGATGTGATTCCACTTCATCCTCCACACAGCTGACACTCGGAAAGGACTCAAAGTAATTCCAAGTCTCACGATAGGCATACCTCGCGGATAGTGACCCGTGAGGACTCTCACGAAGTTTGAAAGCTGAGATTTTATCATCCTCAGAAGATCCCTCGAACGCATCCGATCTACTCCTGGCCAGAAAGATTTCGTGATTTTACAAGTTTTTGTACTTGCCCAGCGCTCGCTGAGTTAACACGAAGCCCATCGTTCCAGGAGTATAGCGCAGATTGTCTAGGGGATTCCAATCCTCTCCTATTGCGGGGAAACTACCTCGCAGGTTCCCTGTCTGTCCAGCTCGTCCACCTCACAGTTTCCCGCAATGTCGCTATGACCAGCTACCCAGATTAGCCTTATGTCAAAGAATTCGGATGCAATCGAAAGTGAAACCAGGTATTCCCTGACCAGTTTCTGGTGACCTGAATTTTAGTCTGACGGGAAGCTTTTCGCAAAATAGTCCTCCCCCCACCCTTCCTTCCAACTTCGAGCCATCCATGAACAAGTTCTCCAAGCCCTGTCTCCAAGTGTTGCACCCTGTCCACTCCTCCCTTAATGGAATGTGGGTGGAGAAAGTTTTGCTTGGAGTAAGCGAGGGTATACACTAATCCATTCTTAATGGATGAACCCAACATTTCTAAGGATACTTGAGTATCCGTACATGAGGTCGAGCTTGAAGCTGGAAGCTCTCAGCCTGACTGCGGTATATAAAGCGACAGTTTTACCCGCGATGTTCACAGGTACGACATTAAAACTTACATTAAGCGCTAGACTAGGACTGGTTTGAAGCGTCCCACTGATTTGAATGAGTGCAGACAGTTGAACTCTCTCCAGCTTCTTCACCGATGTCATCCTCTCCAATGAGTTCCACCAGCTCAAAATGCAACTCTGGCGAGAGGCTCCCGCTTTTGCCAATAGCGCACTTGCATCCATACAGTGCAATTGTTGCCTTCCTTATCCTCTCCTCAATGTTAGGCTTCTACGTTAGCTGACTGTCAACGATTAGGCCTACTAGAAAGCGCCAATGGAGCGTTTGCAATTGAGAGGAGTTTTCTTGTGAATAGGATGAACTCCGTCTTAAAAGGATTCAGCGACAAGCCGCAGTCCGCTGCCCATCGAACAACTACGTTCAGATATCCCTGCAACCGGTCGTACAGGGTATCTGCAAACTCTCCTTTAACAATTAATCCCACGTCGTCCGCGTAATCACCCTGCAGCCACTTAGTCAATTAAATAAGATGTCGAGTTCTTTATTAATTGATTTTTCTTTAGCGAAATATTAATTTGCTAAAACTTTGAACTCTTATTTTAAAAATTTTACCTTCCAAAGTTTTTGCAATTAATAATTTTTAGTGATTTAACTAATAAACTTTCTATCTGCCGATAGTCTGTAAGAAACTTATATTTTCATAGACTAGAATTTATAATATATATGAATAAATAAATAACCTATACCCGCTTCTGAGGTAATTTCAAGCAATAAGCTTAGTTTAACCGAGCTTCATTCCTTTCCATTCCGCCATAATCTCTTACTTCTCACTAAAATGCAAAGTGACGTAAATCGTTTGTAGTTCTCATGCAGTTTAATAGCTTTTAATTTGCTTTGAATGCAATTTCACTACTAACAAGATCCTTGTTCGTCACACTTAGCTTAAAAAATGTGTACGTGTGTTTGTATTCACACTTTGCATGCAATTATTTGGTATGTAAAACTTTAATGGATTAAAAGATTGTAATAAGCAAATGTGAAAATCATTACTTTTATCACACTTAGATGCATGTATGCTAATTCACACACATGTACGGATGTATGTGTGTGTAGATTTTATGAAACATGCAGTGATCAAATGCCACAACTACCAGCGCGCATGCATAACAATAAAACTGCAAATTACAACAAATACAGCCACTGGTAATTTAAATATAAAAATGCAAATTAAAATGTTCATCTAGTTTCAATTACAGTAATTGACTTGCTGATAATAATGATGGCGGCAGTGATGGTGGCGGGGTGGCGGGGTTGCGGTGGCAATGAAAGTGCCGTCGGCAGCTATAAACTTGGTGGCCCCTGTTGATAGTTTCATGCCATTGCATTCAATGCAAATTGCAAATTGCAAATTGCTAAATAATAGAGCATGTCAAATTCAATTAACTGTGCTTTTGTTTTTGTTCTTGTTTCTACCATTTTTTGTGTTTTAGTACTTTGCATGGCCGCGGCATGACTACTTCAATTAATTTACTGCAGCTTTGTAGCGTTAAATGAAAATAATTTAGTAGCAAAAAAAAAACACAAAACAAAAACGATTTGCAAACAATTATATGCAACGCGATATTTCTTTTGTTCAATGTGCCACATACTTGCAGGTTGCACTAAATTTG
The DNA here is from genome assembly GCF_028408465.1 of Anastrepha ludens. Classification (NCBI taxonomy): domain Eukaryota; kingdom Metazoa; phylum Arthropoda; class Insecta; order Diptera; family Tephritidae; genus Anastrepha; species Anastrepha ludens. Next base: position 114,496,227 of record NC_071501.1, read on the forward strand.
CTAAGAAAAAATTCTAATTAATTTTGCTAAATTAAATTGTGGCTTGCGACCGTAAAAGCTATTAAGTTGGCAAAGCCAGATAAATTAGTTTTTCAATGCATTTATTTACTATGTTTTGCATTTTTGTATTTAAATTAAAACCCTGATTTCGCCAAACTGCACCCTTAGGCGTACAAAAGTGTACAAAAGACTTAAGCCACAAACTTGATATTGAATCTTGGCAGCGCTTAGCCACGACTATGCATATGCACATACATATCTATTACTCACAATACAATTTAATGCCAGTCATAATCACCACCATTAGTGGCAACTCAATCAATCTGCACATGCAATGTGCCACCAACAAAAAGCATGCATACACACACACACACAGGTACACAACATAAGTGCTTACGCTTGTAGTTATATGCCAAAACCTCCTTCAACCTGATATTCGCATATTCGTGCTGGAACGTTATTCGCTACGCTAATAAACTCACTACCGCAATAATGACAGCTATAACAGAAAAAAACAACAACAATTCGAATAAAAAATAATAATAAGAAGACAATAACATAAGCAATTACATTCACTAAAATAGTTGCTTTAAAATTTGATTTAGAGAAAACAAATAAGGACGTCGGTGTTTAATGTTTCGTTGCTGGAGTTAATCAAGACACTATTTAAGAGCTTAGAATTTGATATAAAAAAGGTAATGCTTTCTATTTGGAAACTATAGAGGCTTTAAATACCAAAATTATTGTCAGTTCTCTTTATTATGATAAAATTGGTATGGCTCAATTACGTATGGAAAAAAATATCGGCAAAATGGCGGCACACCTCCACCCGATGGTCCAAATGTTCGATGATGCTGAGGCATAATTGAGGTTCTATGCCATTAATGTGCCCTATTATCTCATCCTTTAGCTATTGAATTGTTGATGGCTTATCGACGAACACCTTTCCTTTCAAATAACCCCAAAGTAAGAAGTTCAACGGTGTCAAATCACATGATCTTGGCGGCCAATTGATATCGCCGCGACGTGAGATTATTCGGCCATCAAATTTTTCGCGCCAAAGAGCCATTGTTGCGTTAGCTGTGTGACAAGTGGCACCATCATGTTGAAACCACATATTGTCCACATCCATATCTTCCAGTTTGGGCCATAAAAAGTCCCAATGCCCAATGATGCCACCGGCCCATAAACCGCACCAAACAGTCACACTTTGTGGGTGCATTGGTTTTTCGGCAATCACTCTTGGATTAACATTCGTCCAAATGCGGTAATTCTGCTTATTGACGAATCCACTGAGGGGAAAATGTGCCTCATCACTGAAGATGAAGTGCGCGATATGCATTTTGATTTGAACGCCCGTTTTCATAATAAGCCTGAATAACTGTAACACGTTGTTCGATTATGCATCTTTCCATGGTTCAAATTGAGTTAGTCTGAGATTGAAAAATGTAAAATTAAATGCAGAAAAAAACTTGACGTTTAGGTGTGGTTTACATTCAGCATCGGCCCTTAAAATTTAACCACTCTTTACATGTTTAGTACTCACATGGATGGTTGCAGTACTCATCGGCTTGCCGTTGAAGTTAGAGTTTCAGCTTATGACATTCACCCAAAAATACTATTTTACTCTAACTTACCTGTAGATAACTCGGATCTTTAGTTTGATATGCACGCAATAGAACTCTGGCTGAGGAGTTGTATACTCTAATATTTGTTAATATATGAAAGCAATAAAAGATGAAATATTGAAACCGAAAAGTGCAATATTTTAATAATTGTCGGTGGAATGGCATAATTTTTATTTCCGAATTTCCCAAACGGAACTGAGCTGCTGGTTGAAATGTTCATGACAGGCAAAATGTGCATTGCCAGCTATCGTCACTGGTGTCAAATAGGACTGAAGGAAATGCAGCTAATACCAGTTTTGCAGATTTACGAATGAGACAAAAATAAAAATTTTACCTGCTGATATCATAAAAGCAGATAATATATCCAGAGCTGCTGGTTTTTTGTGCATTTTTGCATAGTTGACAAATATTATTGAATACCTTCGTTGATAGTCAGGCCCCCTTGAAGACAATAGAGTATTAATTAATGGAATTAACGAAATGATTGTAGAAAAATTTTTCGATTTACTAGCATTTTAATACTGAGCATCAAGGAAGCACATGCGCATAAAGGGTGATCAATTTGAAGGTATTGGATATTAAATTGAAATCAAAAAAACCAAAATTCAAATTTGCAATTACGACTCTGTTCACTGCGTCGCTTCTATTAGCATTTATAAGGCATAAATCTGCATCAACATTATCTGCCCATCTTCTTGGCAATCTTCCATGCTTTTTCCTGCCCGTAATAAGAGAGTTGAAGGTCTTTTTCGTAATTCCGTTGCCGTCCATTCTGAGTAGGTGCTTCGCAGTCATATGTTGCTACTGGCCTTTTTAGGGGCTGTTTGCAGTAGTTTCTTTCACGCCGATTAGGGGGTCCGCAGCGCTGGTGAGGCTTGCATCCAGGTATTTAAAACTCTCCATATTGTGAAACACAATATATATGGACCGACCTCACGAGGTATTTTATCTTATCTACATTAACTTGAAGGCCGACTAGCTTTGCTTTAGTTATCAGCTCCAGCGTCCCGTCGGCATGTGCCCGTTGGTTTCTCGCAACAATAGTCGTCAGCATAGCCGCAGATCTGGACGGTTTTCGTGAAAATGGTAGCTTCAGTGTCGATATCTCCTTGTTTCACAACTGCGACATCATCAAATGAGTCCATATAACATATCAGCACCAGGTGTGAGTTTCCTCGCACTTCTTGCCGACCAAGTATTAAAGGCAGTTTGTTTCTATCGATGCTATCGAAAGATATTACAATGCTATTAGGTGCGCAACTAAGTTCTCGCTGTTTTTTGATAAAAATAAACTTTATTCCGAAAAAATGGTTACAAGTAAATCATTGAAAGTATTGCCCATCGCTGGCTACCACTTTTTCCCATCTTTCTGGTAGATCTCGTATACCGCCGCGGTAAAACTGTTCATATTTTGAGGCTATCCACGGATCAAGCCATGTTTTAATGTCTTCATATGAATGGAACTGTGGGTCAGCTGGACCATGTGCCTTCGATCGGAACAGGCGAGAATCGGATAGCGCAATATCTGGAGAATATGGCGAGTGGGGTAGGATATCCCATTTCAATGTTTCCAGGTAGGTTTTAACAAGTTTGGCAACGTGAGACCGAGCATTGTCATGCTGTAGAATCACTTTTTTATGTCTTTCCGCGATTGTGGCCGCTTCTCGCGCAATGCTCGGCTCAATCGGCTCAATCGCATCAATTGAAGTCGATATCGATCCCCAGTGAAAGTTTCGCTTGCTTTTAACAGTTCATAATAAATAACACCAACTTGGAACCAACAAATACACAGCATAACCTTCGCAGTGTGAATATTCGGCCGAGGCGACGACGTAGAAGCATGACCGGGCAGTCCCCATGACTTTCTTTTCTTTAGATTGCTGTAATGAATCCATTTTTCATCACCCGTCACGAAGCGCTGAAGAAAACCCTTCCCTTTTTGTCGCTGGAGCAGTTGTTCACAGGCGACAGGCGAAAAATCGACGTTCAACATCCCTCGATGCGCTTCCGCCGCCGTTTTTTTTCGAATGAAAGAGGAAAATCAACACTTCCCGCAAATGACGATTATTCGGCACAAAATCAGACATTTTCACATAACCAAACGTATATGATACCAAAAAAATATCACTAATGCGTCGAAGCAGTTTGTTTGATATATGTCAAAGCTTGGTTTATGACATTTAGGTTATGTTAGAATCGAATAGCACACACTGCTGGCGGCATCTATTGACAAACAAGGGGAGCTTAATATTATTAATATTATTGAGCCCTATGCATAAAATGTGAATTTTTTTAGCTCGGAAAAAATATTTACAATTAAAAGTGTCATTTAGAACCACTAAAAATATACAATTCACTCACCAACATTTCAGATAAAATTCCTTCTTTAAGATCAAACTCACATCATTAGTGAAGAGTTGACGAGTTAAACATTTTCTATTTATCTACTCAGAAAATTGAGTTTGTATTAAAGCATTGAGTAAGTAATAACTGCGGCCGCCGTAGCCGATTGGGTTGGTGCGTGATTACCATTCGGAATTCACAGAGAGAACGTTGGTTCGAATCTTAGTGAAACACCAAAATTAAGAAAAACATTTTTCTAATAGCGTTCGCCCCTTGGCAGGCAATGGCAAACCTAGTGTATTTCTGCCATGAAAAAGCTCCTCATAAAAATATCTGCCGTTCGGAGTCGGCTTGAAACTGTAGGTCCCTCCATTTGTGGAACAACATCAAGACGCACACCACAAATAGGAGGAGGAGCTCGGCCAAACACCCAAAAAGGGTGTACGTGCCAATTATACATATACAAGTAATAACTGAAATTAGATTTTATGCATAAAACCTCTTCGCTCAGGTATAAAAGTACGGACAATTTTTTTCTAGAAAATCAGTCTGCATAACCTCTATTTGTAAGAGAACTTTGCAGCTCAGAATAAATTCATAACGAATAATGAATTTTATTTTCATAAGGGGTATAAAACTACAGCCTCAATTACCGCTGATGGCATTGTTGACTGCTGCTCTTCTCTTCAGATGATTTTTTTCTTGTTGCTATAACATTGTTTTTCATTCATGTTTTTTTTTTTTTGACACACATCACCAGCAAGTACATACTTTCTGCATGTGTGTGCATATGTAAGTATGTATGCACTATGGAAATACCTTTCAGTGTATTATGACGTGTGTTTGCTGCTGGCAGTTTTATTGTAGCCCGCAACTAATCGTAAATTAACGCTAATTAGTTAAGCCGCTGGATAATTGCAAATTAACCGCATAAAGATAAAGCCAAGCAGCAGCATATGAGTGTACTCCAACACATGCGCACATACTTCAGATTACATACGGACACATGCACGTACAATAAGTTTTGAAGCCGCACACATGAAAGCATGCAGACAAATAGATGAACATAAATCATGTGCCGTTGTTATACTTATGTATGTATGTATGGGTATTTTTGAATTATTTGCCGCCCCTGTCAGTCTCTGCTCGCCGACGAATAATCAAGTCAGCCAAGTGTATTAATTGATTCTGTGAAAAATAATCACATCAACACATCACAGCGAGTGTAAACAATACACCTGTAAAGGCATTGCCTGACATGCATACATTTTCGCTGATTCGCGCAAATACTCGTACTTGCCACCTGCCGTGGCACTGCAAGTTTGTATGCAGCCTGGCCATGACTTTGCCGTACAGGCCACTTAATTTGAAGTTGCGGTAGAGCATTTTAATTTACTATACAAGAAAATAGTTTTGCTTGTTTGTTATTAGCAAGCAGTATTTACTCTGGTTGAGACGATTGTGATATGAGCTGATCTACATATCAGGTGAAGAAGAAGGATCAAACAATGAAATGTGCACATGAATATCTGTGTATCCTGCAGTGGCTGAGTTCATATTTATGTGAAAGGCGTATGTGCTCTTGGTAGAGTAATTTATTACAAACTTATAAATGATTGCTAATTTCATACTTAAATTTTACTAATTTAATATTTTTTTACATTTTCTTTTAAAGCTTGTACCCTCAAAATATTCAAAGTAATAAATTTTATTTTTAAATTACATTTTAATCGAGTAGCAATTTATTTCTTATAATTTATTTAAAATAATTTTGAGACATTAACTTAAATAAAGGGTGCTTAAGTTTCAAGATCCGGTATTGATTTTGAATAAAATACATTTTTTTAGGAAATTATTGTCATTTCTCTTTCTTATGATAATATTGATATGACCCAATTACGCATGGAACAAAATATCGGCCAAATGGCCGCCGCGGCCTCGGCGGCACACCTCCATCCGATGGTCCAAATTTTCGATGACGCTGAGGCATAATTGAGGTTCTATGCCGTTAATGTGCCGAATCTCCTTATTCTTTAGCTCTTGCTGGCTTATCGACGTAAACCTTTTCTTTCAAATAACCACAAAGAAAGAAGTCCAACGCTCTCAAATCACATGATCTTGGCGGCCAATTGACATCGCCGCAACGTGAGATTATTCGGCCATCAAATTTTTCGCGCAAAAGAGCCATTGTTTCGTTAGCTGTGTGACAAGTGGCACCATCCTGTTGAAACCACATATCGTTCACATCCATATCTTCCAATTCGGGCCATAAAAAGTTCATTATCAGCTCACGATAGCGAACACTATTCACAGTAACTGCCTGATCGGCCTCATTTTGGAAAAAAATACGGCCCAATGATGCCGCCGGCCCATAAACCGCAGTACGAGCTGTACGAGCATGCACCGGTGTTTTCACATCTCCTACGGACCCGGTTTGCTCAAACTTTTGCACAATTTTTCCGATTGTACGCATATTTGGACGATTAAATTGACCGAAAAAATCACGAAGTGCACGATAAGCATTTTGATTTGAACGCCTGTTTTCATAATAAGCCTGAATAACTTTAACGCGTTGTTCGATTGTGTATCTTTCCATGGTTCAAATTGAGTTAGTCTGAAAATGAAAAATGTCAAAAGAAATGCAGAAAAAAACTTGACGTTTAGTTGTGGTTCACATTCAACATTGTTCTTGTTCCCAATGCCTGCATTGGAAAAATGTGTATTTACCGTCATCTTCGACTGCATCACCGTATTTGCATGTGGGATGTTCGCATTTCCCTATTTGAACAGGTATTTCTGGAACTCCTTAGCACCGAAAGCATTTGGATTGTATAAAAATTGACTTCATCGAAGTTCCTACTGTACCATACAGCGACATCTTTTATTAACCCAACAGTCCATTTTCTGCGTGTTTCGTTTCTCCAGCGGTCTTGGCATAGCCTTAACGTTTCGTCCTTTATTTAGCGCGCTGCAGGTTTGCTAACTTATTCTTCCATCCCCTCGTTCTATAATGTACACAACTTTTTGCTCTCAAAGGTCAGTAAATCTCTCGGTATTGAACCGGTTATCACTTGAACAGCTGGCCCTAATACTCTGCGGTAGACAGACACAACTCTCCGAGCTGTCATTCGTTGTACCGATGCGAGGAGTTTTCACCAATGATTTACCTCTAGCTCATTTGCCCACAGCTCAGCTCCATATAAAAGAACGGAGAGCATGGGAGCCGTAATTTTATTTTCTCTGTCTACTTAGCGGCTTTCTCTGCTGTGTTTTCAGGCCCAGAAAGTGCAGTCTTATGCCTTTCTAACTTTTTTTGTGGCTAACTTCAAACGGGATGTGCTTCTTGGTTAGAAGTATCAGCTCCGTTTTCTCTGTGGCTAATATGACGTCATGTGAGTCCAGCCTTAACTCTTACAAAATCGAGAGTAAAAAAGTGCATGTAGCGTACACATAACAGAAGTGAATGGGAGAGAGAGAAAGATTATATATCTAAATAAATTCACATCATTTGCAGAGAATACAAATAGACAACAAAAACAAAAAACGGAGAAGGGTCGACCGGTGTAGATAAACGCCGGACACAAACCGTGGCAACAACGCGCAATACTCCGAGCGTTTATCACCCGGACAAACGCAGCGATTCCAAGACTGCAGCAACGGCACAAATTACCGCAAGGTAATACCAATAAATCCGACACCGGAATGGATAGCACTTTATAGTACGCACAGGCAATACCCAGGAAACGGCCAAGCGCCAAAAAGTTGGCACCAAATAAAAACACCAAAAAATTGGGACCAAAAAACGTCCCAAACAGTAGGCACCAAGGAAATATAACGCCGAAAAGTAGGCACCAAAAATATACTTCCTACAAGTTTTCATCAACAAACAAGCGCCAAAAAGTAGGCACTGTTATTTCTCACTAGAAATTAGCAACCACAAGAAAAAACTCTGGAAAAATAGCCTAAAGTGTATATAAGATATATTTAAGGTATAGCTCTCTCTCTCTCTCTTTTTCCTCTACGTTATATCTTTTTTCTCTGTCGCGGAACGAAAATGCCCAAAACTTTGCATGGCCTTGATATTTTACTCTCCATTCTCGCACGTCTATCGACGCCTAAGAAGTTTCACTTCAAAAATAATTATTAATTACTTGATCATCCCTGATACACAAGGTACAATAAATAAAATTTTCTTTTAATCGTAAAATAACTTTTTTTCAAATTATTTCAATATTCTTGTACAATACATAATGAATTATTATTAAATTAATTTTTTTCATTAAAAATTACTAAACTACTAAATCTATATAACTATTTTTAATAAATCCATTCGTAAATAAAAAAAATAATAAACAAATATTAAAATCCAATTGAATACATAGGCTAAAAAGCCCCGGGCCTGACACATAGATGGCACTAGTTTTATTGCATTCACCTCTTTTTCAGTTCATACTAACTTTAAAAAAATAGCTGTTAAAATTTCATGATATTCTATTCATTAGTTTGTGAGTTATTAAGCTAAGAGTGACGCCACTTTTCTTATTTTCAAAAGAATGTATCAAAAAGAATTTCGTGATTTAATTTTGATCAGCTTGTTCATGGAAAAAAATACCATTCAAGCGAAGCAATGGCTTGGTAATTGTTATGGGGACTCCGCTCCATCATAAACAACAATAAAACGATGGTTTGCTGACTTCAAACGTGGTCATAAAGACACCGGTGCTGCACAACGCAGTGGACGTCCAAATAAGGCGGTAACACCAGAAAGCATAAAAAAATATGCAAAAACGTTTTGAATGATCGAAAAGTGAAGTTATGAAGCATGCGTTAGCTGAGATACCAAAAGCTAAATATTTGCATTTTTCTCGTAATCTAAATCTTTCGAAAGGAATTTAAAGAGATATTATATTCTTAAGTGCGAATCGGTTCTGGCGATATGTTAAATCCAGGAACTTCAGCTCAAGGAATAGTTGTTGTCTAATATAATAAAACTCAAGCAATCTTCTCTAGATGCAGCTAATCTTTTTACAGATTTCGTCCACTAAAATTTTAAAGTAGACTCGGATCTGGTTCATGCATGTCACTTAAATAGGAATTCGTCAGTTAATTTTGCTTCGTTAACCTTAAAGCTTTCTGATGCTGAAGATAGTATTCAGCAACTCAAGGCATGAACCAGATCTGATGTAGATGGTCTATTTTCGTATTGTTTTAAAAAATGCTTTGCAGCTGCCTATCCAATTTTATTGATGTTCAACATGTCACTTGACCGGTAAGAGACTCCTGGAAAGTAACAACCATTAATCCAATATTCAAAAGTCATTATCATCATAAATTTCTAGAGTTTCAGAGTTCATAGACTCCCGGAAAGTAACAACCATTAATCCAGTATTCAAAAGTCATTATCATCATAAATTTGTAGGGTTCCAGTGTGACACATAAAGTCACAGTATTCAAAAGTACCAATTAGAATAATATTCCCAATTATATACCAATCGCCAAATTATCCACGGTTTCATAATCATTTGAACTTATTGTGAAAGATAATATTTATTTTGCAGTTAATCGTTTAATCTCTGCAGATCAACATGGTTTCATAAAAGGTAGATGAACTGTTACAAATTATGCATTTTTTTCTGAATATTATATCTATGCTTATCAAAGTAAAATTCAAGCTGACACTGTGTACACAGACGCGAAAGGAGAGTATTGGGATCCCCCTGACTACCTGCGGTCTGCTCCTGGAAAGATGGGCATCGCGCCAACTCAGCGAGCGTTAGGCACACAAACTTGTAAGACCGCGAAATCTTTCTGGCCACGTGTGGACCGGGGGCGCTCGGGCGAGCTGCTGAGGTTGACAAAATATCAGCTCTCGAACGTAGTGGCTTTTCTCACAGGTCTTTATGCGCGAGGAATGCCTGCTGTGAGACTTGGAATTACCTCAAGTCCCTTTTGCGATGGACGCATTGAGAATGAGGTGGAATCATCTCAGCACCTTCTCTTTAGCTGCCCTGCTCTGGCTGGGTTAAGATCCAGGCATCTTGGCTCTTACTTCTCTGCTGCGCCTGCTGATATAGCTGGCATTGACATTAAAAATCTGATGAATTTGATACCATCCTAGCACTACCTCTCCCCGCATCCCATCGGTCTTCCTCTCTCACCTCACCTCCTCACTAATGGTACCACAAAGGACGAAACCGTTTTTCCTCGTCCAAGTGTGCTCATTCCTTGGGCAACCAGCACATATCTTGCTTATCATTTAGGTGAACAAAAGCACACTTAGAGCCGCAATGTCCTTGTAATACAACATTAGAAAGTCCCTCAATTTCGCACTCTCTTTTCCTGCATACAAAGTTTAACCATTATCTTTAACCTTACCATTTGTAACTCATTGAAAAATTTGTGTACTAAAGATTTTCTCGCAAATATCCTTAGAAAGTACTGAATAAATTTCTTAAATTCCATTCAACTACTAATACACTTCACTCCCATGAGTAACCCCTGCTATAAGCCCTCCATTATGCCATTTATGTAAGTGAAAAAACGAAAAAAATTTACAATCAACAGCTCACACATTTGTATTGCCGCATTCAGTTCACCCATCTCGTTTTGTTAATTCACTTTTATTGGTTTTATTTTTGGTTTTGTCATTAATTCTCGTTGTAATTACGCGCCGCCAATAGCCGACGGCGACAACTGCCAATTGCAAACCGGCGGAAACCTGCTTTTTACACGTTCACCGCCTTTACAATCAAACAGGGTGGCGACGGGCCAACGGACAACGCCTAATGGCGAACGTCTGCTACGTTGCAGTGCGTGCGTGAGTGCTCATTTGCCACTGTGTGTGTATTGTATTAATTTATTTATTGTTATGCTTGTTTGTTCCTCTGTTTGTTTGCTTGTAGTCGTTCGACTGCCTCGCTTTATTGCGTGAGCGTGCGCATGCGCGTGGCGTGGCGGACAGACTCTGTATGTAAATAGCTTTGCCTTGGCATGTATGTAAATTCGCGCTGATTAAGCGACAAATGCCGTTGGCGATGTGCAAAATGTGTGTGAGGCACTAAAAATGTGCATGCACGTATGGATTTGTATGTGCATGGGTGTGTGTGTGTGTGCGTGGTAAATGGGCGCGTTATTAGCGTTTTAAGTGGTTTTAAAAAGATGAGCTCGTTGGTCAATTAAATAAAAAGCCATGCTTACTTTAGCAAAGAGTCGTATATTTGACACCTTGAGATGAGCGCAGGAAATGGAGTAAAAAAAGCGCGAAAAGGTGTTACAGTCGTATACACCACTAAATGACGGTGCTGAGTGCAAATGGTGAGTGTGCGATTATGGAGCAAAAAATGTGTGTCTCAACTGGATTATTGGCTGATTTATGGGGGCAAACTTATACATTTTTATTTATTTGTAATTTTTAACAATCAGAATGTTAAGTACCGTTACATACATGACAGACATACGTGAACATTTTTTTTTATTATATATTAGATTGGGGAATAAGTTCACAGTGTTTTTATATTTCCTTTTATTTTACAACGATTTGTTTGCTGTTTGGCAAAAATTAAGTATTCATTCAATAAAATCGTTTCTGCTCTACAAAACCATGTTAATTATATATTATTTTCGAGTTATTTAATTATCTATTAGTTTTGAGGCTTAGAAATGGAATACCCACGAGGCAAAAATCAATATTTTCGTCCTCCTCTTTGTCTGTCATCGAGGTCAAAAAGCTGCCGAAACAGACCGGGGCATTTACAACTTGTATAGAGAAGGTGTCATAGGCGAGGTTACAGTACGGAAAATTTTTGGATAGTTCAAAAATGGCGACTTTGACGTAGATGACACGTGCCGCAGCGGAAGGCCTTCGGAATTCGATAAAGAACATCTCAAATCACCTTTGAAGGCGAACGGTCGCCAAACCATCGTGAATTGGCGGAAAAAATTAACTTTGATCATAAAACCATTCACAATCACCTTCATTCAATGGCATTTCGAGAAGTTAGGAGCCTAGGTGCCTCACGAGCTCAACGAAAAAACAAAGAAAATCTTCGGAAAAAACGCTACGAACTTATTCCCCAACCTAATAAATATATACAGAGTCTTTACAAAGTAGATTCATTTTTTAAGGGGTTAGGGGTAGTCAGAATTTTCAAAATTGGATTTTTTTTAATTTTCTTAAAGTATAACATCTTAAAAATATTGTGTGAAAATTTGAAGTGAATCCGACAAATACTTTTCGAGTTATTCAACAATTAACTAAGGACGCTCGGGCGCTCCGGAGCGTTCGCAAAACTTTAATTGCATTTTTCTCAAAACTATGTTTTTTGAACTGGTCATCACTGTAACTTAAAAACCCAAAAAAATTCGTGGCTGATCGAAAGATTTTTTTTCAAAAATTTCGATTTTTTTTAACAAATATTTCTCGTTTTTTTTCTTGAATATCTGAAAAATATTTCCTGAGGCGTCGGCATTGTTAATTTAAAAAAAATCTTCAATCAGGCACACGATTATCTATTAATAAAACTAATTTCTCTTGTCCGATTGATTTTAGATGAATCTCCAAGGACTTGTGAGGATCACCGCAGTGAACTTCTGGAGAAACGGGCTCCACACAAACAGCGATAACTTTTACAATTATTAATTCTTTTTTTTTATTTTACTAAAGTCAAGACAAAACATTATGTATTAATGCTATTGTTTAATTTTCGTAAAATAAAGCAATTGACTAGCAAAAACACAAACTTATTGAAAGCATCCATTTTTTCGGACCTCTGACTACCCTTAACGCCTTTAAATACATACGAGTTTATTACGTTTATATTGAAATATGTAGTTGAAAGCCCACAACTTTTAATTCAATTTAACGAATAATAAATAATTTCGATTTCTAGTGAAATTTTCCATTATATATATCCCGATTATTTCGCGTGGACTGCTCTTGCCTTCAAAGATTCGATTGCTCCCAGCTTTATTCACATAAATTCTATCTTTGAGATGAGCCCACCGAAAATAGTTCAAAAGCGTTAAACGAAAAATTATTTGCGATTGAATTGCAACAAAGTTTTGTTAATATATATTATTTTTACTTGTTTTGATGAGATTCTCGAGCGAAATCAAACTTATTTTAGTAAATTGTGCATTGTGTGTTCACGTGGTTGTTGTTATTATTATTGTTGTTGTAGCAGGCCATCCTAGTTTGGTCCCCAGTCGACCTTTGGGTAGCAGGTCCGCTTTACTAACAGAACAAATTTTTATTTTTTTCCTTGCTTCACTCCGCGCGGAAGCACAGGGCCTCGGCAAGACTCTTCCTGGTCCCGGCTGTTGTTTTTGCGCCGTTCCACGTACGATCAGCATCTACTAGCTCGCACAACATCGACCTTCTTCAAGAATTCTTTGACCGACCGCGACCTCAGCGGGTTGCCGGTTCCAGTCCAGTGCCATTCTCGTGATGCTATCTGGTGGTTTTCTAAGCGCGTGACCTAACCATCGCCACTTTCTGCATTTGATTTGTCAAAGGATGGGCCCCACATTCATTGATCTCCACAGCGCGTCATTGCTGATGGTGTTCGGCCAGAATTTCCTACAGATAATGCGGAGGCAAAAATACTGATTGATACAGAACAACTACCAATCAATTAACTTTACTCCTTTTAGGACGAAATACGTGAAGTGGACCCGCCTAAAAATTTCATGAAATTTTGCGCAGAAGCTTCTTATACAGTAGCATAAATTGTACAAACAGGAGGAAGAAATATTAAATGGCTGCCGTTCAAACTTGGCGATCAATGTTTTTTTGTAAAAGTCTTGCTTCCTGAATTCACGCGCCCAGGCCAACTTATGGTGTTCAGCGAAGTGGTTCATTCTTGGCTTAATGGCTACGTCAATAAGCAAAATTTACGTATTTTGGTTGAAGAGCAACCCAAAGTCATTCAAGAACAGTCATTACATTCATTGAAAACAACTGTGTTGTGCGACCTACGGGCTAGAGGAATCATCGGCCCATATTTCTACAAATACGGGGCTAGCGCCAATGTAACAATGCATGTCGAAGGCTATCGCGTCATGCTAAACGACTTTTTGATGCCAGAAATTGAAGCCCGTGATCCCCACAATATTTGGTTCTAAGAATCCAACAAAACGGCGCTACTTGCCATACAACCAGACAGCCCGTGAAACAATGGATTTATTGCGTCGTCTTTTCGATGAGTAAATTACCTCTTGTCTCGGATCAGTAGATTGGCCAGCAAGATCGTTTGATATCACACCTTTCGACTTTTATTTGTTGGGGTATGAAAAGTGCAATTGTTTTGTGGATAAATCAGCTTCGATTGAGACATTGGAAGCCAACATTACTAAAGTTGTTCACGAAACACCGACCGAAGTCCTCCATCGAGTTATTCAAAATTGGTGTTTACGGATGGCTGAATTTCTACGCAGCTGCAAGCATCATTTGAGAAGGAATTATCTTGAAAAAATAAATGTCATGAGTGGTTCTACACAAAATTAATAAAGATTGTCCAATAAATTTGAATTTTCGTTGATTTATTTCAATTTAAAATGGGAAACCTCCAAATTGATCACCCTTTATATTCATAGTACTATACAAATTAAAATATGTTACTTCGTTTAAATACATGGAAATGACCAAAATCAATACCTACTGATTCTATGCGATAGTTTTAAAACCAAAGTAGTGGAAAACACTTTTTTTGTTTTTTTTTCCATCACCTGTCAATTGCTTGCAAATTCAATTTTCATCAGAAAATCATGCACGTAAAACCCTTCTCGTACCACCTCCCTCCCTCCTCAACTGCTAATAAACCTAAACATTCCCCTATTTCAGTTCGCCTGCCTTGCAATTGAAGTCTGAAATTGTTTCGTTCAAAACTAATTAATTGGGCGTGCACTGGTTCGCTCCACCACGCCCACATGTTTGCTTTACTTGGCTACCGCCTGCCTACATATCGACACGCTGCCACTGTGCGCATGCGGCACAAGCTCGCTCGCTCAGCACAGGAGCGCTCCACTAATAAATGTTGGCAAAGATGTTGAATTAATTAAAACGATTCCAGGCAAATTGCAACACGACACTGAACACAAACACAAATGTGACCGCATGTGTGTTTGTGTGTGCATTTGAAAACCCCTGCCCTCGCCCGTTCGGTCGGTATCTCGTTACAAAATGCTTGTGCTGTCATATCTCAATGCCTTGGGCGCAACGCCCACTCGCGTAACTGCCGTGCTGTGGAATACCTGCAGGAAGTGGGTGTGGCACTTCCCTATTGCACTTTAATTTTTTAAATCAACTTTGGATTTCATTAATTAAAATTGCGCATTTTTCATTCCTCTATTTGAGTGCAATTTAT
The DNA here is from genome assembly GCF_028408465.1 of Anastrepha ludens. NCBI lineage: Eukaryota > Metazoa > Arthropoda > Insecta > Diptera > Tephritidae > Anastrepha > Anastrepha ludens. Next base: position 114,511,561 of record NC_071501.1, read on the forward strand.
TTATCATATTTTTTCTTGCCTTGTTTTTGTTGCTTTCATTCGCTTACTTCTTCTTGTTGCCATTTCAGGTTTGGTTTCAGAATCGCCGCGCCAAGTGGCGCAAGCAGGAGAAGGTCGGACCGCAATCACATCCGTACAACCCGTATTTGCCTAGTGGGCCGGGCGCCATGCAAGCCGTCGTTGGTCCGACATTGCCGCCAAATCCATTCACGCACCTGGGCTTCAGTTTGCGCAAACCATTTGATTCGCCCGCAAATTTGGCCGCCTTCCGGTATCCACATCTGTCGGCGGCGCCTATGCTGCCATCTGGATTTTACAACCAATTTCAAAGGTAAGGGATTATACTCGTAAAGGGAAAATAGCTCATATTATATTTACAAAGCAATAGATTTTAGAAGTCAAATAAAACATAATTTTAGTGAAAATATGTTTACTAATGTGAGTGTGGGCAATTTTGTAAGAAACAGCTGAAGATTTAGGGAATTTTCTGCTGAAATTTGTATTATAACACATGGGCTAAAAAGTCCCGGGCTAACAAAGAAAACACGTTTTTTTTTTGTTAAAAATTAACTTTACCCAGTAACGTAATTTCCATCAATAACAACGCAATAATTTCAGCGCCACTCTAACATTCCAATACCACTTTTTTTCTTAAGAAATATTTATCTTTTGCCTCAAAATTGGTCTAAGTTTCAACCATAACCTCTTCAATCGAGCGAAATTTCTTACCGGCGTGCATTTTTTAGGTCTGCCAGCGAGTAGTCGCTGAGAGTCAAATCTGGCGAACACCATTTTTTTCCTACAACAAAAAACAAATAACGTAGAATTTCGAATTTTGAAGAAACTTTTTAAATTTGCATTTCAACAATCGTCGCATGCATTTTTCAGCACAAAAATTGAATTCTTTTTCGAGATTTGCTTGACCAGGACAAAAATCATTTCGCTGTTTCATCAGGCATAAAGAACAGATCAAACTTTACAAGTTGTCAGTCAATCTACAGTGGGTCTAAAACTGGCCTTATTAACACCAAATATTTGGAAACCAATTTAATATTTATTTCCACATTCGGAAATCGTTACAAAAAAAAATTTTTTTTTTGGGGAAAACTACTTCACATTTAATACATTCATAGATATATTTCAGCTGAACACTTTTTTCCCCGTAGCCTTTACTATTTTCTTTATTTCTCTCTCAAAATGCATTTAAATGTAAATATCACTCCTTCACTTCTAAATATTTCAGAGCTCCTCCACACCTTTTGCCCAGCATGGCCAGTATGTACTCACCGGCCACGTCATTCCAAACGCTACTGGCCAATATGACCGCCGTGCCCCGCCCACCGCCGGTATCGGCACAACTTACCGTCGCCGCTGCCAAACCGCCAATGCTCATTTCATCGCCCGAGCTGCATTCACCCAATCACCTCATTGCCTCACCACCAATTTCACCTTCGGCCATGACAATGCAATCGATGGTACCACCACCGCAACTGCCACCCCCACCACCAGTGGCACATTCCCATGCGCAGCAGCAACAGCAGCAGACTCAATCGGCACCCGTGGTCAGCATGTCAATGATGCATCAGGCTGTGCCGCAACAGCCGCCGCCATCAGCACCCCCAAGTCACACACAATCGCCACTGCAGCTGGCACACTCACCACAACATCAGTCGTCATCATCGACGGTGCCACGTACTGCAACGCCACCGGAAGATCGTCGCACTTCCTCGATTGCTGCATTGCGGCTGAAGGCGCGCGAACATGAGCTCAAGTTGGAATTGTTGCGTCAAAATGGGCATGGCGATGTGCTGAGCTAGTTGACGCTGCAGGTGCTGCTTGTGAGGAGCTGTCCTCGCAAGGTTTCAAGAACGGGCATGGCTGAAAGCGATTCGGAATTCGTAAAAATAAAGACGAGAGGGAGAAGAGAAAGTATCACTTAAACCAGTGCAAATGCTAAGCAATTTCCAGTATAGTGGATTGAAAATGTATTATTATAAAAATTAAATTTTTAGTATTTGATGAATTACAAGCTACTAATTATTCAGTCGACAGTTTTGTAATAGAATAAAGGAGTTTAAATTATTTCTATAAATTATTATAAATATGTGCGTCGAATGTACGCTCTGCAGTGCGCTCAATGGACCAGTTTTGACTCAGTTGTATATGAAAAATATTACTGTAATATTCCATTAGACTTTTATCAAATTTATTTAGTATTTTAATTTTGAATTTTATGGAAAAATGTAAATGTAACTTTAGCATAATAAAGTGTTTGTGATATTCACAAAGTATATTTAAATATTTAAATAAAAATAAAGGAACTCAATTTAATAGGAGGCATTCGAAAGCTCGAAACAAAAATGGTAGAATTTCTGAAAGAAATTGATGCTTAAATGTATGATCGTTCGCAGCACGTAAAATATTTGAAAGCAAACAAAAAAAAAATAAAAAATGAATATAAAATACTCAAATTGACGCAACATATAAGGGTCGGTATTCGCTGACTTCATTCAAATGCTTCATGGAATGATATTTTCAAATGATTTTTCCATTCTTAAAGCAATTCAAAGCTTTTCCGTATTTACAAATTTTGCTACTAAACTTTAAGGTATAAAAATGCATATAAGAATTATACAAAATGAAATCGGCAAAAAAACTAAAATTTTTAGAAAAACTAAAAACCTTTGGCTCTGCATTAATTAAAATTCAAGCAAACCGAATCTCAGAAAACTGAAGACAAAAAACCACATTATATATTAAACAAATTAACAATGAGTAGACACCAATCAAGTGTTTAAACAAAAAAAAATTAAAAATTTATGGGCAGTCTGTCATAAGTACAAATTATAGTACGAATTTGGGTATCAATTTGTGTGAATATGAATTGAATATTAATGTGAATGCTGCCACTGCAGCCGGTCTGAATGAGAATATGAACTTGAATATTAATGTTAATGTTAACGTCAATATTAAAGCGAATATGAAAATGAATATAAAAATGAATAATGAGGTGAATATGAATATGAATATCAATATCAATATGAATATGAATATGAATATGAATATGAATATGAATATGAATATGAATATGAATATGAATATGAATATGAATATGAATATGAATATGAATATGAATATGAATATGAATATGAATGTGAATATGAATATGAATATGAATATGAATATGAATACAAAAATGAAATGCAAATGAAAAATGAATGTGAATATGAATATGAATATGAATATGAATATGAATACAAAAATGAAATGAAAATGAAATATGAATATGAATATGAATACAAAAATGAAATGAAAATGAAAAATGAATGTGAATATGAATATGAATATGAATATGAATATGAATATGAATATGAATATGAATATGAATATGAATATGCAAATGAATTTAAACATGAATATAGAAATGATGAAGAATATGAGTATGAAAATAAACGGGAATATGAATATAAAAAAATTTATTTTTACTTAATTTAATTTTTCGTTTTATTTTCATTAATTTATTTTGTTTTGTTTCATTTTTAATTTAACTAAATTTATCTTATTTGGTTTCTATTTATTTTGTTGCATTTTGGTTTTTATATTTTCTTAATTTATTAAATTTTTTTATTTTTATTATTAACCTCGTTGTTTTATTATTCTTTATTCTTTGTTTTTACTTTATCTTATTTTAATATAATTTTTTTATGTTGTTTTATTTTATTTAATTTTTTTTTGTTTTTTTTCAAAAATCCTATTCTTTGGGAGGTACTTACACAACTTAGCGGCAGCTCTGCTGCAAGTCAAATGTTTATACTGTTTTAATAAGTTCTTACACTATCGTACTTAAACCCGAATAAATCGGAGATGATGGTCTTTAGAAGAGGCTGACGTTTTTCGCAGGCTGAAAAATGGTGGTACCAAGGTGAAGAAATTAAATTGGTGGCCGAATATAAATATGATGGTGTCATTCTCACACCCAAAATGGCATTCGGCAAGCACTTAGAAGTCAGAAATACTTCAGCAAAAGCTAGTATTAATTGCACATGGAACGATTTTTTATCGAAGCCATTCATTTCATTAAAATCAGCAGTGGAAGCTGTTCCAAGCGAAGTTTGGGGTTATGCCTTATTTGATGAAGTAAATAAACCTTAACTTTACTTCATTAAAATAATCCTCAAACTACCCGAACCATCTAACCAATTTAGAAGATATCCACATTTATTCTTTAGAACTACACATGAAGTATATCTGGAAAACCATTTATAAATACAATTGCAACAGACTCCCATACAAACTAACACAAGTCATCTTAAGTAAAAATGTGTTTTGGCTTAAGCATCTGAACGACATGGGAATGGAGTTCGGTCTGAAGTTTGAAGAAAACATCACCTCTATAGACTGGCAAGATCGTTGTGTGCAACTTCTTACCGAAATGAAAATAAAAGATATCAACATGGCAAGGCAAAAAGCACAGTCAAGCGCGAAGCGAATTTATAAACATTTAGACTACTCAAAAGGGGAATCATATATTAAAGAAGATATGCGGCTAGCTGATATTACGACAATTTTCAAAGCAAGATGTGGTTTCCTGAAGCTAAATGCAACTACGTATGGAAATGCTCAGAAAATATGCAACCTCTGCAATTTAAACGAGGAAGAAAATATGCAGCACTTCTTAGGAAGATGTCCGGTACTGAGGGAGATCAGAACAAAAGACCTAAATGCAGCGAAGCTAAATGAAGCAGAAGTAATAGATATACTTAATGGTCATAATTGGAAAAGACTAACTTGCTTTATATACTCAGCCTTACGCTATAGAAATTTTCTTATTGCAGAGTTTAATTTTTGATTAATTTTTGAGTTGTGACAGACAACATTGTTATTGCCACAAATTTATTATTTCTTTCTTTATGTATTTATATTTATATTATATATTTAAACGAATTATTGTAAAAATTATTGAAATGTAAGATGAAATATTTATAAATAAATAAAGAATTACTACTACTACTATCGTACTTAATTTACTGAAGGAAAGTTCTTATGATGTGGCAAGAATTCAGCAGAGCCGCTTTTTGAAGGTCACTGATAAGGAGCTTCTCCAATTTGAGCTTCTTGAGGTTTTCCGTCAGATTTACGTGAACGAGTCCGAGGGCCGAATGATCAGTGGCAATATAAAGGCCTTTCTGAGTTTCCACTGCCACTTAATGTCAATCCCCAAAATCGGAGTATTTGCTGATTTTCTCTGTGTACGTTTTATGAATATTTTTGTTCAAGGGGACACCAATGTCTATGACAAACGCAGTGCTGTCATTTTTATTTACCACAAATATGTCAGGTCCATTATGAGATCTTGTGGTATTCGTAAGGATTGTTCTGTCATAATACAGAAGCATGTCCTTACCTTCATGCACTGGTTCTGGAACATATCTGTAATAAGGTGTCTTCTCACGGTGAAAATCGTACATTTGAGCAAGTCGTAGGTGTATAACTTTTGCAACATCGTTGTGCCGTTTAAGGTAGAAGGAGTTTGTTAATAGCGTACACCCAGCTAAAACATGGCTTAGAGTTTCGCCGTGGTCGCCACATCTAGGACATATGTCTGCCGGAGCATTGGGCTCTCTGATGACGTACCTTACATAATTTCGCGTGGATACTACTCCATCTTGCATAGCAAATATAGCACTTTCTGTTTCCGCGAAAATTCCTTTATTGATTAGACATAAGTGCGACAGTTTCGCGTCGACATGCGGGCTTTTCAATTCGTTGTTATATACGCCATGTATGGGCATTCGTGACCATTGTTCAACTTTGTCCATTTTTGTTGTAGTGTTCCTGTTCCGTTTAAAATCGTGCATCATTCTAAGAGGTGTAAATTTATCATCAGCTGCATTGACGGCATGGTGAAGTACAGAGTTTCCGGCCTTTCCATAGAAGTAATTTCTAAGTTTCAGGATCAGCTTGTAGTGTAGTGCTCCCACGTCAATTGCACCTCTACCTCCTTCTTTCCTAGGCAGTGCAAATCTCAACACAGAGCTTTTAGGGTGATGACATTTAGTCATTATTGTCCGCACCATGCGTTCCAAGTTGTTCAGTTCAGTTGTTGACCAAAATACTATGCCAAAACTATAAGAAATTGCAGGTATTGCAAATGAGTTGATAGCTCTGATCTGGTTACTGTCATTCAGGTTTGTTTTACAAAGTACGTGGAGGCGTCTTTTGCACTCGGCTATAAGCTTTTTTCAAATTTGCATTGTTTCAACATTGTTGTTTTGTAATACACCAAGGTACTTATAAACTTATTTTACTTAAATTTTTTAATTCCTTTTATTAGGTTTCTACATATTTATTTTTGTAGATTTTTGATTTTAATTGATTTAATTAATTTTTTTTTTTATTATCGTTCCGTCTTTTATTATCATTATTATTTTTATTATTATTCTATTTTTTTGGTATTTATTTTTTTATTTCATCCTATTTTATATCTATTTATTTTACTGCATTTCATTTAATATTAATTTTTTATTTTATTTTAATTTATTTTATATTATTTAATTTTTATTCTTTTTTTTATACGTTTTATATAAACTTCATTTAATTTCTTAGTATAATTTATTTAAATTATTATTTTTTATTTAGTTTTGTTTATATTTTTTACATTCATTTAATTAAATTTGGCCAATTTTTTTTCTATTATTTTTCCCTTAATTTTATATCCTTCATAATTTATATAATTTCATTTTACTATAATTTATTTTATCATTTTTCGCCCCTTTTTTATTTTTTTAATAATTTTTATAAATTTATTTTATTTAATATATTTATTTTCGTATTATTTATTTTTAATCTTGTATTTTTACTTTCCTTACTTCCTTTATATATTAAAAGCGCATGTACCTTTCAGTCCCAGTCATCTCTCTTCACCGTCATAATAGCACACAATTATTTTTTGTGCCCATTCAGCTAATTTAAGCGAAATGCTAAAAAGTTGCGAATTTTTCCCATTTACGAACGATGGGCGTTTTTGTAATTAATACCAACTCAAGTCACATTTTAATTAACTGGACACAATCAATCTCCAGTGGGTATGCGAACCGAACGTTGAACACCACCAACAACGGCCATTCACGGGAGCAAAGACATCAAGGGATGCGGATATCACTGCAACAACACATAAGCCTGCTTACATATTTCAATTTATGAATGTTTGTATGGATTCTTATGAATGCATAAAATAACTCGCTTACCTACTTTGTAGTTGTAGCGGTCATTGGCAACAATTTTATGCTTAGTTACTAATTAGTCAGCAACAAATCAACGCAACAACAAGAGGTAGACAACCGAATAAAAATATTGGTGGGATACAAAAAATGCAGTAAAAGTAATAGCGGCATCAGCGGCAACTACAACAATAACAAAGTTAATAATCATTAATACCTAAACCAATGAGTAACCACTTTGGCCGCTCATTGTGCGGGTAAACCTCTGCCAAACTTGACTCATTCATCAAAAAACAGGCGGACTGGTATGCCGGTCATACCACGAGTAAGTGCATTTGACGGACCATGGATCTGACAGTCGGCAGACCCACCAACTGATCAACAAAAAAACAACCAGTCAAACAGGCAAATGCACAGTCACTCATCGACCTAACTATTCGCAGCGGAAGGTAGTCAGTCAGTCAGTCAGTTAGTCAGTGAGTACTCAACTGCTACTCCACGCCAAGGTGGTAAGGGCGTGTCGAGCAGATTTCTGCTTACAGTAGTGAATTTTGTTGCTGTTTTGTTTTTCTTTTTTTTTTTAAATTTTCAGTTATCTCAGTAACTGACTGGCGCAGTAGAGAACCCAGAAAAGCAATTAATAAAAATGTAAATTCAATTAAATTTATATGACAGCCAGCTGTCAGGAGGCTTCAAATTAAAAATTACTTATATTATGATAAACAAAAGGAAGCACAACGATGCAACAAGCAGACAATCAGGCAACGAGGAAGTCAGGCGCTGGATCGCATAAAACGAAATTTTTGACTGTGGTTGGTATTCTGGCTCTTCCCAATTTTCTCCCTTGAATTTGAAAAGGTCGAGCCAAGGAGCACCAGGAGATTTGGTGGCTCCTAAAACACTCAGGCTAAAAAGCCCATTGTATTTAAAGCTCTGGAAAGGGGGTAGATAGTCAAGGAGGGAGGGAGAAAAGTATCATAGAAAGAGATAGGAAAGAATAGAGACAGAGATGGAGATAGTTAGTCCTGTGAGAATTTTCCAGATTCTTTGGCAAATCTGTAAATATCCTCCAGCTTTAGAGAACGAATATTACTCATTCTCATGACATCGGAACCCAATACTCGTAGTCGCGCTCTAGCAAAGGCAGGACACTCACTGAGAAAGTGCTCAGTGCTATCCGCCTCCTCCAAGCGTGACAGGCATACCGGGTCCTCGATGATTCCAATGGTGGTCATATGCTGACCCCATGGGTTGTGTCCTGTAATGATGCCGACCATCAACCGAATGTCTTTCCTTCCAAGTTTTAGTAGAAAGTTTGACAGTTTTCTGTTCGGACTTGTCACAAAACACTTTGCAGTTCTGCAGCGTTCTAGACCGGACCATCGCTCTTAATGTAGATTGCCTACATAATCGTTGATCCAGTTCTTGATTCCTGCGGGACTGGTTCCGATTATTGGCTCTGGCCCCTGTGGGGGCACCGCTGATCCACGGTTGGCCAATTCGTCGGCAATTTCGTTTCCTTGAACACCGGAGTGTCCCGGAACCCATATAAGTACAAGCCTGTTTTGTCTTGCGACAGAATTAAGCTTCTTCTTACATTCTTGAACAATCTTTGAGGTGTGCTTCGCGTTCTCCAGGGCCTTCAATGCAGCCTGACTGTCACTGAAGACTCCAACCTGTTTCCCGCTCCATCTCCTCTCGATTATCCATTCGGCTACTTTTAGGATGGCAAAAACTTCTGTTTGGAAAACAGTTGCCATTCCCCCCATAGCATAGTGATACTTATTACTATCGTTTAAGTACCATCTGGCTCCAGTCCCTATTTCAGTCTTGGACCCATCGGTAAAGAAAATATCCGTCAAACCTCCCTGCATGCATTCTGGATTGCTCCATTGCTCACGCAATGGAAATCTGACATCAAATTTCCTTCCGAATGAAACTGTGGGTATCAGGTCATCTTTAGGTGCCAAAAACAGTGGATACTGCTCCGACAGCAACTTAAAGATTTCTCTGTGTCCCGAAGTTCCATCTTCGTGCCAGAAACCATATTTATGGAGTCTACACATTGCTTTTATTGCTTCCTGTTGTATCTTAAGATCCAGGGGGAGCAAATTAAGCATAGCATTTAGGGCATCACCAGAGGTTGTACTCATGGCACCCGTGATGCATAAACATACACTTCTTTGCAGCCTGTATAGTTCCCGGATTGTGGACTTAACCATGTTCCGTCGCCATCAGACCACAGAAGCGTAAGTGATGATTGGTCTGATAAGTGCCGTGTATATCCATAGGACCACAGCAGGTTTCAGACCCCAAGTTTTGCCAAAGGCTCTACGGCATTGCTGAAAAATCTTCAATGCTCGATTCACCTTCAGTGAAACGTGTGTCTCCCAAGTCAGCTTCTTATCCAAGATTACTCCTAGATATTTAACTTCGTTGGAAAGACCAAGTGTCACACCTTTCAGTGTTGGAAGACTGAGTCCATCCAATTTCCGTTTTCTCGTAAACAAGACTATAGTTGTTTTGTTCGGATTAACGGAAAGACCTTGTCTCATGCACCAATCATCGATTTTGTCAAGAATCCTCTGCACTTTCGTGCAAAGAATCCTTAAGGATTTATCCGATGTTAGCGCACAGACGTCGTCCGCATATGCTTGGACGTGAAAGCCGAGTTCCTGCATCTCCACTAATAGGGAGTCTACGACGAAGCACCACAGCAGCGGAGAAAGAATACCCCCTTGGGGACATCCTTGCTTGGCCCTGACTGTGATTTGCTCGTCATCGCTCCCACCAGCGGTTAACAGCCTCTCAGAGAGCATGGAGTATATCCATTTTATAATGGCTTGACTAACTCCGTGTCGTTCGGCAGAAGAACATATCGAGCCGAAAGTGGCATTATCAAAAGCCCCCTCAATGTCCACGAACACGCCCATTGTGTATTCGTCAGCTTCCAGCCCAGCTTCAATCTTGCTAACAAGATCGTGTAAGGCTGATTCACATGATTTTCCACTCTGGTAAGCGTGTTGATTTCTACTAAGTGGACTTCTCGGCAATACCCCCACTCGAATATGTTTCTTCACCACTCGTTCCAGACTTTTCAACATGAACGATGTCAAACTGATTGGTCTAAAACTTTTTGCTAGGGAATAGTCATCTTTTCCTTGTTTCGGAATAAATACTACTCTTACGCGTCGCCATTGGGATGGTATATAACCAAATGCAAGGCAGGCTGTGAAGATCCTTTTCAGGGCCTCAATCAGCCTGTCTCCTCCTTTTGTAAGCATTGCTGGGTATATTCCGTCAGGTCCAGGGGACTTAAAGTTCTCAAAGGAAGATAAGGAAAACCTTATCGATTCCCTTGTCACTATCCGACTAGCAATATACCAGCTGTACCTAGAGGTTCCACCGTTGCCATTCGCATTTTCTCCCTTGCTCACTGTTACTTATAACGCGAGCATGAACCCCACATTTTATTGAATAAGCCAAGTGATTGCGACGATAATACAAGAAATCAGCGGTAATAAAAGTGTATTTAGCAGTACAGGCAAAGTATTATTGAAAATACTGCAGAAAGCTTAAAAAAACTTCGCATGTACCTATCAATCGCATCTAACATAAGTCAGGTAACTCAATTGAATGATTTAAATATTTGCGAAGTGGCAATTTGCAAAATCCACAGTTGGAATCCCCTAGCAGTACTCGGGACTTTCAAATCAAGTTATAACTACGCACTATTTGTAGGCAGCGTAACACTTTCTGCCCATTTTGGCCGCCTGGCACATTGGGTAAACTTGGTCTCACAAAATAAGTACAAATTACAGATGCCCCCATGAAAAAATGCGTACAGATACAGATTGGCATGATTATGAACATTTGGCACCTCTTTTTTTGAATTTATTATCCATTTAAATTGAGTGCAAAGCCCGAAACTTACACAAAGGACGATTGGGTGGAGCCTTTGAGTTTTATACACGATTCGATACAAGCTACGTTTCTCATTCCCCACATTTTATACCAAAGAAACTGAACTTTTTATAAATAAAAAGAACTTTCACTCCCATTTAATCAACATTTTTCAGTTCGTGCACAACTTTTGCTTCAAAACACTTGAAACTTTTGACACATCACTTCACAAACAATTTCAAGACATTAATCGGATGAGGAAACGCTTAGTCATCAGAGTGGTTTGTCCTCAAAAAACATCGAAAAAACGCCTGCTTTAATTCAAAATAATAAGAAGTCGTCATTCCGCAAACCAAGATGTTTGACGGCTGGAAATGGCAAACTGTGTTGTCATTTCTGTTCAGTAAGGTTTAGTTAACGACTTCATAAGGTCTACCCGTAGAAGACGTTGGTCTGAGTTGGACTACTGTAGAGTAGCCAAGAGCTTTGTGAAAGAACCATACAGGAAATTAGCGACTTGTCTCCTGAAACTTATGTAGTAAGAAGAGCCAGAGTGTACTGGTTGGTGTAATCACAAGGCACAACGCCCGTGGTTAGCATATGGCTACCATAGGAGTCATTAGCTATCCAATATGCCTTCCTCTCTTGAGAATGAGGAAACTGCAGAGCATTTTTTCTGTAGCTGTCCGGTGTTTTCTAGAAACAGACGTAAGCTGTTGGGGTGCGATGTACGGAGTATGGATAAAGTTCATACTCTTCCGAATCTCTAAAGATTCATCAATGAGTCCAAAGGCGTGACCTCAAATCAATCTGTCCTCTATCACTATTACTTCTACTGTAAGCTATCCGAGTGTAGTACAATGGCCTTCCTGACTGAGTGCTTGTACTTGTCCAACCCTCCACAAATCTAAACTAATCTAAAGGCTCGGCAAATCATAATCATAAATCATTTATCGCCGGAACAACGCTTCCAAATTGTAGAAATTTACTTTGAAAAAAATAAACCTCTTCACGAATGTCATTGTGAAGACGCCGATATGTTGTCCTTTGACTACGTGGAAAATTTTCCATAAGGATCTTGGCTTACGTGCCTATGAAATACAGCTCGTGCAGGAATTGAAGCCAAATTAACATCGTTTGCATTTTTGCTTATTGAACTCATAAGATTTATTATTCAGATTTATTGAAAAAAATTGTCAAAAATTGTACTCATCGAATGGGCCATATAACTCGTTACCGCGGCGGACATATGTATACCGGATATAATATGCTAAAAATAAGTTCCATGAAATTATCTACCAGACTATAATAAAAAAAATCGTTCCAAAAATATTTCTATTTTGCATTATCATTTTAAATTCTCAAGTTCTTAAAACAACAGCCGATATGTTCTGTTCCCGAAACTTCATTTGGTAAGGAAAGGAAAGCTAATGAAACCGTTACAACTAGTGATTTCTCGTTACCTGTACGATACTTTTTTCACAAAGCAAGGAGTTTTTCAGTTTTGTTTGCCGGCGTCGTTGTCTGGGTCATATCGTCCGAATGGATACAAACGCTCAGGCTCTGGAAGTATTCGAGGCGGATCCAGCTGGTGTTAGCAGAGGAAGAAGAAGACCTCATCTACATTGGAAATGTCACGTTGGAGAAGAACTTGGCTTCACTTGGTGTGTCCAACTGGCGCCGGTTAGCAAGAGAAAGAAACGACTGACGCGCTCTGTTAAACTCGGCCAAAATCGCTTAGGCGGTTATCGTGCCAATCAAAAGAAAGAAAAAGTAGTTTTTCTTGCCCGATGCTTTTCCGAGTTTGGTGCTTGGTATCGACACTTTTTTACAGTATTTGTTATATGGCAACGCTATGACTATCATTTATCATAAATTCATTACTTCATGTCAAATAGGTCACGTACATTTAAATGTTCCGTTCTTCCGCCTGGGAAAGCTTCGAAAACGTTGCCTCCCACAAACTTACTGCAAGTAAAATATTTAACAAAACAGTGATGTATTCTATCCCTTGAGAAAGACTTTTCTCGAAGGTACGAAATATAGGGTGATCAGATTGGAGGTACTTTTTTCAATAGGGTTTTTTTTTGACAGATCTCGCGTGACTACTGTCCAACTAAGTACAAACTTTTTTTCAGTATTCATTGGTATTTCATTATGGAAAGACTTACGCCTCAATAACGTTTACACTGAGGCCCATTGTTTTCTTAATGGTTACGTCAATAAGCAAAATTTCCTTATTTGGGATGAAGACCAACCCGACGACATTCAAGAATAGCCATTATATCCATTAAAAACTATTTTTTAGTGCAGTCTATGGGCTGCAATTATCATGGACGCAGATTTCTTCAAATACGAGGCTAGCGCCAATGTTACAATGAATGTCGAACGCTATCGCGCCATCATAAACGACTTTTTAATATCGGAAATTGAAGCCCGTGATCTCCACAACATTTAGTGCCAACAAAATGTCATACAGCATGGATTTACTGAGTCATCGTTTCGGTGAGCAATTTATCTATGAGCTCGAACCCAGTGGCCACCAAGGTCGTGAGACATTCCACTCTTGAACTTTTATTTGTAGGCGTATGTAAGGTTTAAATGCTTTGTGGATAAACCAGCTTCGATTGAGGCATTGGAAGCCAACATTACTAAAATTATTCACAAAATACCGACCGAAGTCCTCGAGCGAGTCACTCAAATTTTGTGTTTACGGATAGCCGAATTACGGCGCGGTTTCGGTCAACATTTGAATAGGATTAACTTGAAAAAAAAATTCCTGAATGGTTCTACACAAAAATAATAAAGGTTCCCCAATCAATTTGAATTTTCCTCGTTTTATTTCAATTTAAAATCCGATATCTCTAAATTGATGGCTCTTTATAATTGCACAGAAACTTCGACAATCAGGCAAAGATTTAGAGATTTTTTTTTTTTGTCGGTTTTTGTACTTCAGTTAGTGGAGACGGTTTTTTTTATCCCATATCCGAAATAAGTGAAATTATCGATACGATACGTGGCCGCCGTAGCCGAATGGGTTGGTGCGTGATTATCATTCGGAATTCACAGAGAGAACGTTGGTTCGAATCTCGGTGAAACACCAAAATTAAGAAAAACATTTTTCTAATAGCGGTCGCCCCCCGACAGGCAATGACAAGCCTCCGAGTGCATTTCTGCCAGGAAAAAGCTCCTCATAAAAATATTGCCGTTCGGAGTCGGCTTGAAACTGTAGGTCCCTCGATTTGTGGAACAACATCAAGACGCACACCACAAATAGGAGGAGGAGCTCGGCCAAACACCCAAAAAGGGTGTACGCGCCAATTATATATATATATCGATACCGATGGTGGCATCGAATTACCACTAGTTGTGGCCACCATCCTAAAGAACGTTTTCGGAGAGGATATTAAGAGGTCATTTAATAACTTTCTTAAAATTTTGAATTATGTACATAACAAAAGACGAATTGATTATTAATACAAGATATTTATCACAAAACATACACCGGTCATTTTTATTTGTAAAAAGTGCAGTTTAGTTTTTATTTTTAGAACAGAAGTTGTACGTACTTCCTTCCGTATACTTAATTGCCCGATGAAGCTTATTTAAAACCAGAGTCGAAGAAAATTTACGTAAAAGACTGACTTTAAACTTTGACCCCCAGCTATACTTTGTAAATTTACGATGGAACTTCCTAGATAGCTTTTGCATTTTACTGATCGCATACCTTCGCTGCAGCTTGCGGACTGTTTAGATTTGCAGTGCAAAAGACAACTAATAAATTCAGTTTAACAACTGGCTACCGCTAACTGCTTACTTTAATTTCGGGACCACAAGCTGTGAATTTTAATTTGTTAAGCAGCATCTGCTGTGCAGGTAAAACACAAATATGGCCACAAGACTGTGGACTTTCAAATGTAAGGGCACGTTCAGTGGCACCACCAATAGGTATACTTTGAAGACTGAAAAATGTATCAGCCGCCTTTGCTGATAGGTTTAAACGCAGAGTTTGAGCTAGTAAAGCAGTAATTAAGGTTGATGATTTGAAAAATTCATTTCTGGGCTTAATTTAAGCAGGTGACATAAATAAATTGTAAGAAACTTAAGAAAATTTACCTCTTACTTAATCTTGGAACTCGCTGATAATACGCCTAATATTAGTTGGGGAACTTTTCGCCTTATCCTTTCAGTCGCATTTGAATACTTTGATATAATAATAAACTCATGCGAGTACACACCCCGGAGTGGTTTCCCACAAACTCCAAAGAGGACTTGATAAAATAGCTCAATGGCTGAAAGACTGGAAAATAAAAGCTAAAGAGACGAAATCTGCTGACATTAGCTTTACACTCAAACGAAACACTGGCCCAACCGTTAAACTCAATAATGTAATTATTCCCAGAAATAAAGCTTGCATGGAAAACGCATATTTTCACCAAACGCAAAGCACTCGGAATTAAATTCCGAAACCTAAGTTGGTTACTTAATATAAATTCTTTTGTTTCTCTCAAAAGCAAGCTCTTACTCTACTCAGCTATCTTAAAACCAATATGAACCTATGGCATACCCTGGCGCAATGCAGCTAACTTTAACATACTCTAAATCACTCCAAATCACAGAAATAACTCTCGATCAAATTTTCGTAAAGCTTCAAAAATATGGGATTTAGGATTTAGTTGCCAGCTTCATGTAAGCGTAGAATTTCTCACATCTGTAGCTAGTCAACGTTCGAATATCGACTTTCATTATCATCACCGGTTCCTGTTTATACCATCGGAGCATATGCCCTCTACCTATTGCCTTTTTCGCTTCGTTTTCCTCTTTCCAATTGTTACACAACGATCGAATTAGGATTCATGCCCGAATTAACCCCTTTCTTCTTGGCGGAACCATCTAACTTAATTTAATGCTTCATCGCTTAAAATCGATTCTTTTTTCCTTGCACTGACGTCATGAGACTTTCATAAGCCGGCTTAGCCGCAAATTTATAGTTACCATTAAATGATAACCGTCTCCGAACTATAGATGTATTTGCATGAGAACCTTTTTTCTAATAAAGGGTGGTTATATTTTAAGGGCCGATATTGAATGTGAATCACACCTAAACGTCAAGTTTTTTTCTGCATTTCTTTTGACATTTTTCATTTTCAGACTAACTCAATTTGAACCGTGGAAAGATACACAATCGAACAACGCCTTAAAGTTATTCAGGCTTATTATGAAAACGGGCGTTCAAATCAAAATGCATATCACGCACTTCGTGATTTTTTCGGTCAATTTAATCGTCCAAATATGCGTACAATCGGAAAAATTGTGCAAAAGTTTGAGCAAACCGGCTCTGTAGGAGATGTGAAAACGCCAGTGCATGCTCGTACAGCTCGTACTGCGGTTTATGGCCCGGCGGTATCATTGGGCCGTATTTTTTTCCAAATTGAGGCCGGTCAGGCAGTAACTGTGAATAGTGTTCGCTATCGTGAGATGATAACGAACTTTTTATGGCCCGAATTGGAAGATATGGATGTGAACGATATGTGGTTTCAACAGGATGGTGCCACTTGTCACACAGCTAACGAAACAATGGCTCTTTTGCGACGATGTCAATTGGACGCCAAGATCATGTGATTTGACACCGCTGGACTTCTTCCTTTGGAGTTATTTGAAAGACAAGGTGTACATCGATAAGCCAGCAACAAGTCAAGAGTTAAAGAATGAGATAATTCGGCACATTAACGGCATAGAACTTGAATTATGCCTCAGCGTCATCGAAAATTTGGACCATCGGATGGAGAAGTGTCATCGAGGCCGGGCAGCCATTTGGCCAATATTTTGTTCTATGCGTAATTGAGCTATACCAATTTTATCATAATAAAGAGAAATGACAATAATATTCGAAAAAAATTGTATTTTATTTAAAATCAACACCGGCCCTTGAAACTTAACCAGCCTTTAGTAGGAGATTTTCAATTGTCTGCAGGGAAGCGACCGCTATTAGAAACAATAAAAGCGAAGAATAACATACATTTGTATTCACATTTATATTTCATACCCATACACATACTCAACCCCAATACGCAATCAAGAGAGGAACCTGGACGCAGGTACCTGGTGTATCTAAAAGGCATAAACACGGATCCACCTTGATGAAATTGCTTTTAGCAGTCCCAGGGTGGAATCAGCAGAGAAGGGTGGAATGTTATAGGGTTCGTGGGTGCATGCCCCACATACAAAAACTCATACTCTACTCTACTAAAAACAAAAAAAAAATCATATTCACACTCATATTTTTATTGAAAAAAATATTATATTTGTATTCCATACTCATACTCATACTCATATTGTGGCCCCTATTATGAGTTGCATTCGATCTTCGATCTTCGATATTCGTTGGTTGTCGAAGATCGAAAATCGAATGTCAATTTGGTATTATGAGCGGTGCAACGTTGTCGAAATTTTCGTTGTATACCGAATTTAGAGTCGAATGCAATTTTGCTTTCGATTGTGTAGCGTATTGTGGGAAAACTTGTTAAAATGTAAGTTGTTTGCGATTATTTATTGTTTTATAGTAACCAAATAAGAAATATATGCTAATTTTGTTAATATTATGCAGGTCGAAAGTCGTGAGTACCAAACAGCAATTAGAAAGGCTAGTTGCATTAATGGAAGAGAATCCACAATTCGCAAAAGGGATTTGCACCAAAGTACAAGCAGCAAAAAAATGGGAGGAATTCACAATGGACCACCAGTTAGAACGGCAGCAAAATGGATTAAGGTTAATAATGGTTTTTTTTGTGATGTTTATAGAAATACATTTTTATTTTCCCTTGGCAGGTATGGGCTGAAATACGTAGAGGAACTGAAATACATATTTTTTTCGAATGACGAATAATTGCATAAAGAAAATTTATAACAAAAATAAAACGGAAACTGTGGCGTAAAGGTTTCTATTTAATACTTTTTAGATTTTTCTATAATATTCTAAGAATTTCATTTCTTATGTTTTCTGCTTCTCCGTTATTTGGCTCCACTTCAATATCTTCAGCATCACCGTTGAGGGTCTCATCGGATAACTCTTCATCCGGAAGTTGAACATTATAAAACAAGCAAATGTTGTGCAAAGCTGCACACACATTAATAATTTGTGTTGCTTTTTTTGGAGAATAGTGAAGAGCTCTTGGCTCGGTTGCACTGCTGCAACTGGTTTTCTGTACTGGACAGTAGGTTCATAAACCCCTCTTTAGATAATCTAAAGTTCTTTAAAAAACTGTAAGGAAATTTCTGTAATATTAAGTACGTCAACACATTTTGAAAATACTAAACTTACTCAGTGGAAGCCATTTCTAGGGGGTTGGATGCGCCCCTCAGCTGTTTTCTACATCTAGCTAGTTCCACTAAACTTCCACCGACCGATGAATCGTCAAACCACAACTCCGTTGTACTCATTTTCACAAAAAAATCTTTTTTTAACTTTTAAAAATGTTGTTAGCAAAGAATTTCAACACAATCGGTTTTTCTTTTATTTTGATTTGCTGTATCAACTGAGAAAAAATTATCTATAGTCGAAGATCGAATGTTGCTCATAATAAGGGCCTATAACTCATATTTATATTCATAATCATACTCACACACATACTCATACTTATACGCATATTCATAAGTATACACATATGAAACTGCTGGCTTTTGAAAATTTTCTGTAAATGACTCTCGGAAATAGTACGAATTTACGCAAATATTTTATTTTATTGACATATTTTTCGGTTACCTCACTTAGCCTACTTCACTCGCGAATCCATTTGAACCTCATGTTTACCCACTGACATCCAGGTCTGCGACAGCGCTTCAACTACTACACCACTAACCAACTTGCCCTCATTTAACGATGATTTACGCACAAATAAATTAAAATATCATAAAAAGGAAATTAAATTCTTTTGATTTTCTCCACCTTCTCCACCTCCAAAGATGCGCACATTGTCTTCATATATATACGTACACATACATGCACATACACGCTTGCCAACTCACACTGGCACCGAACCGAACAAGCACTGCAGCTTCATTGGGGAGCATGCTGCGTGGTGAGGTGTAGTATTTGTTGTGCTGGCAGCAGTGTAGCGCTTCTTAAATGCTCGTAACTAATTTTTTGAACAAACAGGAATGCATAAATATTTAAATGTGTGATTTACGACAATGACCCATCATGGGGTCTTTGCGGCCAATAAGCCAGCGCGCCGACGCAGAAGAAGGCGCATCGACTAGTTGTGTGTACATAAGCAAATACAACCAGGTAGGGAAAGCCTGAACTAGGTAAATATATTTATTGTGCTCAGCTAACAATTGCCAATTGTGCACCATATTCAAGATTTGAGTATTGACATCTCTCTGCAGATTTTGCCCATGTTGAATCAAAAGCCCAAAAGTATATCCTTTTTTCGATGTGTGACCAAGCCCGAATTTGTGACGTATATTGTTCTACAAAATTAAGCGCCTATTATTTTATGCCACCTCCGAATACGGAAGGTTAGATTTCCCTGGCTGGCTGAAAACCATCACATAGACCTATTGGGCATACTTAGAGCCTTATAAAGTGAGCAACCGCTGTTAGAAAAAATCCGTTTTTACCATTTGATGCTTGATTTTTCAGTGTGCCTCAAGCCCGACACCCATTGGTTGAGTTGGGGGTGGTGAAGATGTTGTCTGAGTGGCACAACCCAGACCAAATTAGCACAAAAAAGGCATTTTGATACACGGCTTGTTGCTTTTTATTAGTCGAACCATCTTGATTTGATGTTGAATCTGTCTATGTCGTCTGCTGCAATTTCTGTCAAGTTAACCATTGAGAATTCACTCAGCATTCTATGTCTTAGAGCACCCAGAGGCACTCACACAGATAGCCAAAGACTGTTTCTTTAGATTCTTTTTTAGTGCAGCTTTTGCATCTGTCGTTGTACGGTCACCCCATCTTCATCGCATGGTCTCCCAAAGACCAGTGGCCGGTTTTTTTAAAGTAATTCTGAATATGGCTGCTTGTGGTTTTCTTAAAAACTCGTCATTTTGAGTTTGCTAAAATTGGGCCACGTTTGTTTAGTTAGGTTGCAGGTATCTGTGTTAGTCCATCTGTCAGCGGCCTGCGTTTAGAATAGCGAGAAGATCTGCCTTTTGTACACTCCTTGGGGACAGCCCCTTTCTATTGCTTCGGGTTCCTTATAGGATGCCGCCTGTCATGGTCTGTTCCTATAGCCGGCTATAGTGATGTCTGTCGTGCGCGCTAATGCAGTAAGTTCTTCTTTGTATTTTTGATTTTTGATTGTTAGTCAAGCACAAATTTCGCGGGGTTTTATCGAAAGTAGATATACGTAACTCATCTATCTTTACAGTTGGTTGGAGTTATGCTAACACATCTCATCTTTCAAATTAAGTACTAGTTCCAATCGGTCGAAATAGGTATGACGCGACGAATAATCAGCACTTCCTAAGAAACCGCATCCAAAATTCTTTACTTACTTCTTTGGAAAAGCGAGGTGGCACTAACTACTCATGGCGCTTAATTCACTAGAAGCTAACCAGCTCAGCGCTCGTGGATTTCCCCGTAGGGTACAATTCAGGGAACTTATTATATACATATGTATGTGTGGTATGTATCTGATGTGTGTTATTTTTGTGTAGGCAGTCATCAGCTTGGCGCTCGGCAGTGCAAACAAAAATTTAAATTGGATTTGTGCGCCGCTGGCGCTTCAATACAGTTCGCGTCCGCTACAAACATTGGCGCTTCGACGACTGCTGTGGAGCTAATGCGTATAAGGTAGCACTGGTAGGGCGCGAAGGGTGGCAAAGGGGTGGTGGGTGGGTGGCGCACGCGTGCAACAAACAAATCACATAATAATAAAATACAATTTAAGATCATTTAATGGGGCGCGCAAACTCCAGAAGGGAGGCGCAGAGAAGAAAAAAGGAAGCAGAAGATGTACGGAGAGGTGGCATTGCCGTACATGCTGCGTTTACTTTTGCTGACAGCATGTTTGTTGTAACAATTATGCCGTTTGCTTTACGCTACCCACCACGTCAGCATGTCTCACCTGCTGCTTAATATCCACTACATTCATTCTCATTCATCTCGAATTTATTGCTTTCTCAATTATATTAAAAAATTTCTGTATCTTCTCTCGGTATTCTACCCATAGCAATTTTCTTTCTTTGAGTGCTAAGTACAAGAGCAACAAAAACCAAAACGAGGTCCTCCAACAGCGTTTTAATTGCAGCAACACGCCAACTTGTGCCATCATTTTTAAATTGTTTTTAATTTGTATTTTAATAGTTAAGTATACGTCTTGCCCCGCAACGCGACTATCATCACCGGGCCTCTTATTTGATTAGTCTGTTACAATGTCAGTTTGTTGCTTTTCCATCTACCGCTACCCATCTCATTTAGTGATCGATACTTTGTCGGCATTCGAACATTTGCCCGAAAGAGAAATTAAAATTTCAACAACACTGTTGTGATCGTTCACTTGGCGCCAGGAGCTAGCAGCCGCAGTCACCGCCGTCAGTACTCCACGCCACACGCAATCAACTCAGCTAGAAGCCAACCAAGTTTGTGTCTTAAGTCTTTTGTATTTGCGGTGGTGAAGCAAATGAATGAACGCTTGTAAATGTGCTTTGTGCTCGCATGTAGCTTTGCGCGTGTGTGTATGTGTGTGTGTGCATATGATTGCATATATGTATGCTTTATTTATTGTATTTATTTTCCCTTATCAACGTAATTTTTTTAATTTACATACTAACTGTGGACATAAATAATTTTGCGCAAAATTAATTAACTCCGACATGCGCATTCATGTAAAAGTGTTCATTAACATTTTCTTGATGAATTTAACGCATTTTTCATTCATGACTTTGGCTAAAAAGAAGGAGAAGATTGGCTATCCAAAAGTAGCCAAATTAATTTTTATAGATAACTGTTTCATGTTGCTTTACCTGAATGATTGCACCTGTATGCGTGCGTGGAAGTAAGTTATTGACTTCGATTAGTCAATATTTTGTGTAAACAATTAGCATAAATTAATTAATAAAATTAGATATAAAATTAATAAATTTAAGAACTGAAATTATAGAAAACTGAAAACAAAAAACAAATGTTTTAAAGGAGCTATGTAATCATGAAAACCACTCCAACGGCGGCGCTGAAAATGATACTCAGCATGCCACCTTTTGACTTATGACGGAAAACCTGGCAGCGAAATCCGCGAGGAGGCTAGTATGGGGTATTCACCTGCAGAACAGGTCAATAGGAAAGTGGAGCTCAGGTTGCACGGACTACATGACTCCATACTTTAATTGGGAGAGAAGGTTTCGCACTACAATTGAAGAGGAGGGATGGCACAAAGGCATGAAGCCTGGCCATAGAACTTTTTACATCTATACAAACGGCTCTAAAACTTCAGATGGAGTGGGAGCGGGTATTTACTGCTCAAAACTAGGGATAATGCAGCTTATAAAGCTGCGGGCCACAGCAGTATTTTCCAACCGGAGGTTTTTTCTGTGGGGAAAGCCGCGGAGCTAGCCTACACTAGAACAAGAAAGAACTCAACAATTAATATATACGTGGACAGTCAAGCAGCAATAAAAGCAATAAGCTCATATTGTATTAAGTCCAAAAATGTTCGACGTGCCTGGTCACAAATTGATTATGGGGAACGAAATAGTAGAAGAGATAGCAAAAAGTGCTGTTAGACTACCTTTTGAGCAATAAAACGACATACCAAAACCTCTAAATACAATATACAATGAAATGGACGACTACATGAAAAGGCGAGGGGAAGCTAGGTGGACTAATCTGACCACATGCAAAACAGCAAAAGTCATGTGTAAAACTAACGACAAAAAACTGACTCAATTCGTACTTACAGGTCATAATCTATTGGCTGCACATGCGTACAAGATAGGGATTGCTAACACGGGCAAATGCAGGAAATGCAGAGAGGATGTTGAGGAAACTTTAGAACACCTTCTGTGCGTTTGTCCGGCATTATCAAAAACGCGACTAAAATGCCTGGGAGCCCCATTGTTTGAGGGTCTGGAGGACGTCTCAAAAGCGGATCTCCCGGCGCTGCTTAGACTCGCCAAAAGCGCTTACACCCTACATGATGTCTACTTTCGGTATTCATAAAAGTCGGTCTGGTATCGCTAGGGACCAAAAGGTCTATGCGTGCAAATGCCAACCAGGCTAACCTAACCTAACTTTTAATCATTGCTCTTTAGTTTAAACTTTTAGGTTCTGTGAAAAACTCAAAGTGACATTTTAGTGCTTTCAATGTTGTTATTTCATTTAAAATACTTTAAAATAAAGGCACACGCACTCTTTTATGAAAAATATTAAGTGAACTAAAAAGCTCTGAATGTTTTCTGGTACATGTCCCTTAGATTATGGCAGTATATATCTGCCCGTTGGGGGTCTCAAAATAGTATCAAAGCGGCGCTTTAGTGCTACTCGGGAAGTGCCAGACTGGTAATTCAACCATTTCATTTTAATTTATTCATCTAAAGCGTGCTGCAGAAAAGTTCTTTGAGAGTTTTTTGTTTGAGAAAACCAATTGCATTCTAAAACAGATATCAAAAAAGTATAAATTTCGTTACCAGTTTCAGTACTACGATGAAGGCGATTTTAAAGCTATGATACTTTTGTCAAAGTCCCCAGGAAGCTGCTCACTTACAAACATCGTGGTATGGGGATATATTTTTTTTTTTTTTGTTATTCCTACATTAATCATACATCAGTCATATTGACATTTAGTACATTTTTTAACAATTTGTTAGGAAAAATATTAAATATATTTCATCATGGCCAGTGCCAAGACGAATAGAGCGATTACATTTTAGGAAAGCAATTACATTTTATATAGAACAGTTATTTTAGCATACGAGAATTAATATTTAATTTAATAGGTCAATTGGTCGGTATCTCTTCAGACGTCGTAAAGTTCTTCTTTCAAGTTGTGAGAGTGTATTGACTTCTCTATTTTTGTGCTGGTTTATTTCGTTAAAATACCTTGTTGATATCGCTTTTATTTCTTCGTCGATTAATGGTATATTGAACGTAGTATGGATGTCATCATTTTTTGTGTACCTGTCGTACATTGTATTGGGGATATATATAACAAGTATATCTAGTGACCAGATCTACAATATAGGCATGTGAAGATTATTTAGATGATTTTGAAATCTTATCTGGGGTAAAGCAAGAGTGTCTGATACCTCCTTTACCTTTTGCGCTATATTTAATTGACTTGCATGAAGATTTGGGTTTTGATTTGAAAGCTGACGATCTAAATGTAAGGCTGCTGCTCTATGCTGATGGCATAGTCATTTTGGCGGATGAAATAAATATACTTCAAAAAATTAAAAATAATCTAGACTCTTACTGTGGGAAATGGAGCATGAAGGTTAGCCTAACCAAATCGGCAATAATGGTTTTTCTAACTATCAAAAAAAGAAATATGGGAATATAAACGAGAGAATATTAGTATGACAAATACGTAATGCTAACTGGAGGTTGTTCTTATACCCAAAATGGTTTTCCCGAAACATTTAGAAAAAAGGAATAACGTCGCAATGTTAAATTTAAACTTCAATGGAAAAACTTTTTTGAAAAGAAGGAAATAAAATTAGGTATGAATTGGAAAATGTTTCAATAAGTCTGTCGAGCTGTCCAAAGTTATGCGACGCAATTCATAAAGAAAATGTGTAAGCTCCTTCAAAGTGTATTTACAGCCACTTAAATGAATATTAATATTCCACTCCAGCCGCCCTTTTCATTTGATATTACACCTTCCAATTACTGGCTACTCCAGCAAAAGCGTTTGATGGGATATTTTGCATGCCGAATAAGTCAGCCTTCGTGCAGCCGAAAATTATGACAGCGTATACCCAAACGCATGACTTCTCTTATAATGTTATCAGCCAATATAGCACAGCCGACATCACTTTAACAGTAAAGTAGATTTCGAACCGGCAGGTAATAACCGGTAACCAATATTTTATAAGAGCGTACAATTGTTGGCGTATGCCGATGATATCGATATCATCGGCCTTAACGACCGCGCTGTTAGTTCTGCCTTCTCCAAACTGGATAAAGAGGCAAAGCGAATGGGTTTGGTGGTGAACAAGGACAAAACGAAGTACCTCCTGTCTTCAAACAAACAGTCGGCGCACTCGCGTATCGGCACCCACGCCACTGTTGACAGTTATGATTTCGAGGTTGTAAAATACTTCGTTTATTTAGGAACCAGCATTAACACCCATAACAATGACAGCCTTGAAATCAAACGTAGAATCTCTCTGCCAATAAGTGCTACTTTGGACTAAGTAGCCAACTGAGCAGTAAAGTCCTCTCTCGAAGAACAAAACTAACACTCTACAAGACTCTCATCATGCCCGTCCTAACGTATGGCGCAGAAGCTTGGACGATGACAATATCCGAGGAAGCGACGCTTGGAGTGTTCGAGAGAAAGATTCTGCGTAAGATTTTTCGACCTTTGCACGTTGGCAACGGCGAGTATCGCAGACGATGGAACGATGTGCTGTATGAGCTTTACGACGACTTAGACATAGCGCAGCGAATAAAGATCCAGCGGCTACGTTGGCTGGGTCATGTCGTCCGAATGGATACAAACGCTCCGGCTTTGAAAGTATTCGATGCGGTACCAACTGGTGGTAGCAAAGGAAGAGGAAGGCCTCCTCTGCATTGGAAAGATCAGATGGAGAAGGACTTGGCTTCACTTGGTGTGTCCAATTGGCGGCGGTTAGCACGAGAAAGAAACGACTGGCGCGCTTTGTTAAACTCGGCCAAAATCGCGGAAGCCTTTATCGCACCAATTAAGAAAAAGAAGAGGTAATAACCGGTAAATCGTTGGTTAGTTTTTCGGGCAGGTTTGAGAACTGGCACCTATTCATCGCGAAGTACGAGCCGAGCAGTCCCCAAAACGATTTGGTTTCACCCACTCAGAAAGCCGAATAAGACTATAAGTCAACCAACTCGCAAAGCAGTGGGAGATAGGTTAATGATGCACCAAACAATGCAGACCAAATTGAGGCCAGAGGCGACCGATAAATTGGAAACGCTCATAGGCTTTTCATTTTCATGCTAAACTATCGTGCTACAATACGAACGGTCGGCCCGGCCGACTATTTAAATGAAACTCAATGACTTGATAGCAACCAAAGGTTGCAACCAAAGGTTCAATTGGGGCAGCTATCGTAAGTCGCTCAGTCGCGCTGGATGCTTTCCATTTCAATTCAACCGGGCTATTCGGGTCATGTTCTTCGATTTCGATGTCACTTAAATATGTTGCTCTCTGGTCAAAATAATGAGACACGTATTTTTTTGTTCGCCCGAAAAAAAATTTTTTCAGGAGTTATCGGCAATTTTGTTTTTCGCCTCAAACTCGATTTTTTTTAATTATATAAGAAAAAATTTTTTTTAAATGCCCATAACTTAGTCAAAAATGAACCGATTTTAATAATTCTGGGTTCAAAATGATTGTAATTACTTACACAAGCGACTTCATGTAGAAACAATTGCAAAAAAGTAGTTGAAAATTTTTTTATTTAGCAAAAAAGAAAAAAAATTTAAATTTTTTCAAAATTCAATATTTCAAAAAGTGTATTTTTTTTTTTTATAACTTTTTCCAAATCAAAAAAACATCTCAAACTTTAATTGAGCTGCATGCCTAGTAGCTAAAATGAGTTGTTTTTGAGTAATGAATTTTTGAGTAAACACCCTGTTTCGCACTTTTTGTTTTTTGCAAAATAAAAAATGTTCAACTACTTTTTTGCAACTATTTCTACATGAAATCACTCGTGTAAGTAATGACGATCATTTTGAACCCAGAATTATTAAAATCGGTTCATTTTTGACTAAGTTATGGGCATTTAAAAAAAAATTTTTCTTATATAATTAAAAAAAATCGAGTTTGAGGCGAAAAACAAAATTGCCGATAACTCTTGAAAAAAAATTTTTTCGGGCGAACAAAAAAATACGTGTCTCATTATTTTGACCAGAGAGCAACATACTTAAGTTACATCGAAATCGAAGAACATGACCCGAATAGCCCGGTTGAATTGAAATGGAAAGCATCTTTGGCATTGCTGTGTTTTTTGCCGAATGGCTTTTTGGACTTGCTATATTCGCGAGTCTAGTGACTAGATGCTAGACATTCACAACCGCCACTGTTGACAATATTGAAATAAAGACAGGCAGCCGTAACCCCTATAAGACGAGAGTTCTAGATCATCACGTTGTCCTTCCAGTCTTTTGAAGGCATTTAAAAACTACTCACTTTATGGAACTTCTCTGAAATAAAGTGATTGTTTGCGAAGGAGTCCCCGAATCGCTTGAGAGAAGCGCAAAAGTTGCTGGTGGCTGGCGATGGTCAATATTTTGTGTAAAGTAATTGTTTATGTTTTTCTTCAGTAATGGAAGATTTTCAGTTGCACTCCTGCTAAAAAACTAATTAAAAAAATGTTTACTGCTAGTTTTTTTTCTTAAACTTTTTATTAAAGTCTAAGAGTTGCTCCAGAAAAAAAAAAATGAATGAAAAACGAAAATATCTTCGTATTTCCCTTCCATTATATTTTTTTGGTGCTGAAACTGTGCATATAAGTGATGCTCTAAACTTTATTAAGCACATCTGTATATGTGCACACCCTGAGAAACCAACAAGCGAAAAATAGCCCCACAACAACACTCACATACTGACACTCATTCACACTGCGGCACTCCGGCACTCAGACACTGTAGCAATGAATTATTTCATGTGAGAATATTTGATAAATAAAATGGGTAAATGGACCGAGTGACATAAATGCCTTTAACAATATTTAAGTTCATTTAATATTTAAATACGCGCGCCACAGTCGCGAACGAGCCATTGCCCACACATACAGTGTTGAAAAAATGTTAAACACCGCGTTAATTTTTTTTTTTGTTTTTTGTTATTGTATTATATGTATATATTTTTTTTTATTTTATTTTTTTGCACTTAATATTAATGGTTTGGTCGCATTTGTGGAGTGCCTCTTGATGTTGTTCACAAATGAAGGGACTTTCAGTTGTATGCCGCCTCCGATTGACAGATATTTTTTATAAGGAGCTTTTTCATGGCCGAAATACATTCGGAAGTTCGCCATTGCCTGCCGAGAAGCGACCACTATTAGAAAAGACTTGTTCCATTATTTTGTTGTTGTCTGGCACAGAGATTCGAACCACTGCACTCCCGAATGGTAGTCTCACACCAACTCATTCAACTACAGCATCCGTTGGAGAGCCGAAAAGTCAGGCTTGGATTTGTCAAAGCCCGCCGCGATTTGCATAACAAAAGGCAGCGTTGTGTATTGTTTTCAGACAGAACCTGGTATGAGTTGAAATATTCGAATAGAAGAAGACATACATACGTATATATGGGTCAGACGGTAGAAATTGTAAAAATTGTAAAACAACTGTAAAGCTCCGAGTAGTATAAAGCTATGTTTGTTTTCCTGTTCACAGAATTGAATCAAAGAGTTGAGATAATTATGTTTCATTCCATGAGCTGTAACAAATAAATATAATAATGTTCTATCATGCCGATGAAAAAATATAAATTTCATATGTGAAGGCTCTAATAGAGCATCGACCAGAAACACCATCAAATTGTGTAAAATCTGGCTTCAGAGCTATTGGGTTGGAGGGAAAATTCTGTCGTATTTTAAATATCGCTCTAGACGACCATCCAAAATCGGTAATGATGTTTTGCGATCCGTGCTGAAAATAATCCACATTTAGCAAGAAGAGAAATTGCAGAAGAGTTTGGCATTCATCGCACAACTCTTGGAGATCACATTAAACACTTAGGTGTGTGTTAAAGCAAAGTGTTTGGGTACCACATAAATTAACCAGAAAGAATATGTCTGATCGTGTAAGAATGTGTTCATAACGTCTAATTAAACACAATGTGGAACCATTTTTGGACAAGCTGATTACTCCAGATAAAAAGTGGGCACTTTACGTAAATATGAAGAGCAAAAAATCTTCGTCCACACCAGCAACATCGTCAGAAATACTTCCAAAACAAAATATCCATCACAGAAAAACAAGAAACGCTGATCTGTACTGCAATTATCCAGCTGATTGAATGCAGCTATCAAAGAACAAATACCAGCATTAGCGTCCAGAAAATGAATAGTGTTCCACCACGATAATGCTCGACCGCGTACTGCAATGGTGACACAACAAAAACTAAATGCGTTAGGATGTGAGGTCCTTAGTCACTCACCGTATTCTCCTGACATTGCACCATCTGATTATTACCTCTGCAGATCTCTGCAAAATTATTTAACGGGAAAAAATTCAAATCTTTTGAAAGTGTTTCTGAGGCAGTTGCTAACAATTTTAACTCCAAGTACGAGAACTTCTACAAAACAGGTATTCACAGGTTACCTGAAAGGTGGCAACAAGTT
The DNA here is from genome assembly GCF_028408465.1 of Anastrepha ludens. Taxonomy (NCBI): domain Eukaryota; kingdom Metazoa; phylum Arthropoda; class Insecta; order Diptera; family Tephritidae; genus Anastrepha; species Anastrepha ludens. The sequence continues at coordinate 114,541,176 of NC_071501.1, forward strand.
GTAACAAATAACGGAACATATAAAGGGTTCTCCAATAAGAAGTGTTATATTGATATTCAAAGAAAAATGTTATTTTTTAAATAATATGCCATAAATGATTGGATGTTATAAAGAGGAAAGTATGCCGTTTGTTGAGGTTATTTCAACAACATCGATATATCTCCTTCATCGCTATACATATTTGCATTATCATTATTCTTTTTAACGTGTTGTTCGCCGCCCGTAATTCACGCTGTACGAAATTTTCTGGATTGTCAACTTTTTTATATAAATAAATAATTGCATTACATAAACTAGTTTATCAACGGATTTAATTGCAGCAGTGAAAACGCTGCAATATTTTTGGTCCTTCGAGCCGGATTTGAACCAGCGACCTATGGAAAATAGTGGAAAATAACATCAGGCAAATGACCACCACGACCACGCTTACAGGACAATATCCTTTTCATGAAATTTTCCATAACCGATTTGCAAAGTGGCTGCCCTATATCCTCGATACCCTCACGAATTCCATTTTTGAGGTATTGAATCGACCCTCGGCTGTTCGTGTAGACCTTCTCTTTCACGTGGCACCAAAGAAAAAAGTCACAAGGTGTTAAATCACAAGATCTCGGTGGCCAATTGTGATCACCTCTTCGAGAAATAACACGGTCCGGAAACTTTTCCCGTAAAAGATCAACGGTTTCGTTGCTTGTGTGGCACGTAGCGCACGTCTTGCTGAAAATAAACGTTGTCCAGATCAATACCATCCAATACCGGCCATAAAATCATCATTTGTCGATAGCGCAATCCATTCACCTGTAACAGTTGTTATTGGAAAACCCTTTTTAACTGATTAGTATTAAACACATATTTTTATAAATTAATTCAAATATTTTCTTTAAAATTTTTTTCTATTTATTTATTTTTTATTGAGAAAAATAAGCCACAACTTTTCCTCTACCCCATTATCATGTAGAAATTGTGATAGGCTGTCCCATTTTAATCATGTTTTTGATAGGCCTGCCCGTCTTAATCGCCGATCTTAGTCCTATTGAGAAATTCTCGAGAATCGTTAGAAAATCAGCTACACAAATTTTAAAATCAAGAAAGATATATGTAAAGTCGCAGTTTTAATAAAATACACTGCGTTTTTGGAGGAAAAAATCGCAGACTATCATTAATAATCTCTCTGCCTAAGAGATGCGATGTCAGCCACAACAATACATTCGGTACTAAGCATCAATTTCAAGATTATTTTGTTTTTACCATGTACGCGGTCGGTTATCCAAGTTGCCTTGTTTAAAATATTTCTTTGCCTTGAATTCATTATTTATTGAATATTGAACTCCTTAAGTTTGTTGCTGATAAACATATAATCTGTCAGTCCAGCAGTTAGCCGATCAGATTTATTTCTTTTGCAAAATGCTGAGCGCAGGGAGAGCACAGAGAGTAAGCTGCTTACGTCTATGGCGAAGAGTGCACTAGGCCACGGTGAAACGAATTGAGAGGGTGAGCCTAATAACAGACGGGTTTTCGACTCTCACCGAATTGGACAGAATCAGCTGATGGTCTGACGTAGCCGAGGCTATGAATCAGATTGTTTACGAAAAAACTATGAATGTGTTAATGATATACGAAAAAAATAATCAACACACTGTCACTTCGTTGTCATCGGAACAACGATTGATAGGACGAGTGTGTGATGGATGAACGTGTGAAACTATCGTGCAGATTTCGGCTATAATCCTTGCCACTAGGCACCGTTCGCATTGAAAATAAGAAGATAATAATGAATGCACAGTTTTTTAAATTTTATTAAATGTACGAGTAGTTGTAGTTATTAATGTGTGGTATATTCGAGTACTCTCTTGAAATCCTAAATAGTTGTATGACTCGTTTGCTTCCATGTTTTCTAACGTTTCCTCGTTCAGCGTTTCAGTTGGCATTTCTACGAATTTTCCTTTCTCTATGTGTTGTGATTTGCACTTGCTGATTCCGAATTGCATTTTTAAATCTGCAGTTATTGTCTCAGTTATTTTAAGGAGTCCTCCCAGCTGTGTCTTAGTGGCGGCAAATAATTTAATGTCATCCATTATATAGGAGATGGTTTATTTTGTGTTTTGTGACCTTTTCGCTTTTGATGTTGTATCCATAGCTTGTTTCATTTAGCGCATTTGACAAGGGGTTTAAACATATGTAAAACCATTAGGCATTTAATGCGTCGCCTTGGAATATACCTCTCTTGATGGCTATTTTATATGTAGTTATTGCATGCGCCGCTGTCAGGTTTATTGTTGTCCTCCACTTTTCCATCGTACCTGATAAGAATTTTACAAGTTTTGGATGTATTTTATAGATTTCGAAAACCCTAATAAGCCAGTTATGTGGAACCGAGTCAAATGCTTTCTGGTAACCAATATAGCATGTGTGCAGATTTCTCTGTTGTGAGGTAGTTAGCTTTAATATCACAGAATCTATTACTAATTGCTCCACAGCCTGCAACCCTTCTGCTCATGTGTTATAAGGTTATGTTGCATTAGATGGTTGTTTATTTTTTTGCTTACTATAGCAGATATAATTTTGTATAACGTGGGAACACACGTGATGAGTCAGTAATTGGACGGGTTTTTCGTATCAGTATTCTTCGGTTTAATATAAGTCTTATCTATTGTTAGAAAGCTGGGTAGTTTATGTGGATGATCTATTACGTCATTTATTGCTATTGCAAATTGAGTGTGTGTGGATGTGAGATATTTATAACAGTAGTTGTGAGTAAAATCGATTCCGGCACCCTTCCAATTGTGTGTTCTCTTTACTATTTCTTCAGTTCATCTATTGTTGTTATGTAGGTTTGTTGCGATTGCAAATAGTATTGCCTTAGTTGTTCTTGTTGAATCCAGTAGGCAGATTCATTGTGTTGCATTGGTACTGACCATATTCCCTTCCAGTAGTTAGTGATTTCTTCTTTAGTTGGTGTCTCAATGTCTGTTTTTTCCTTACCCGTGATGCCTTTATAGAACGCCTTCTCTTTATTTATAAAAAGTTTGTTTTCTTTCTTCCTTATGTTTGACTCCTTGTATCTTGCTAGTCTAGCGGCGTAGACTTTCAATGTTTGCCTTTGTAGATCTAAATATTATTTCCTCTATTGGCTTCTTAAGGTTGAATTTTAAATTTTCTGTGTGTTTTAAATTTTTTTTTTTTGATATATTCACTTTTGTAAATTGTGTGAGCCTGCCCGTGGCTTTTCTGAGGTTGTTGATCTTGTTCGCAATTCTAATTTGCCATTTTGGCTTTCTTGAGGTGGCTGAGGTTTTGTTTTGAGTTTTATAATTTTGTTCATTCAATTGTTGTGATTGCAGACACAAACAAATGTTAATATTTATCCTATTTCATTGGGTTTTATTTCCTCCAAAACGTAATACAAAATATTTCATAATTTCATAACTTCGTTTTCAGCACAAAAATATGACATACAATAATACTACGAGTACATAGAAAAAATTCACTAATTGGGTACTTAACTTTTGGTCAATACTGTGTATGCCATGTAAAAGCTATAAACCAACCAAAGTGGCAGCCAACAGGCGGTTCGGTTAAACAGCCAAACTATTTGGCGGCAAAAGCGGGCTGGTGGCGGGCCTTTCATGTGTGCCCGAAATTTTTCGTATGCTACTCGAAGAAGTTTCGTTCCAGATTTTTGTTTTTATCTTATACGCTATATGACTGTAGTTGCTGTTGTTTTTTATTGGAATGAGACAGTTGTACACTGTCGCGATCCTGATCATTGTTGGTCGTGATATGAGCGCAAGTGCCACTTGACGCCGCATGGTGTCTTTGTTAATTTAATACACAGCGGGGTGTCAACTCATTCGTATTCGTAGGTGAGTGCATTTAGTGCAACACCAACCGGAGCCACCAATCCGAACTATGCACATACATGTGTACGTACGTATTGACTGTATAATTTTGTTACTGTTACTGCGAGCTATTGCCGCTCGCATTTATTGCTACCTTCTGTTGGCAGCGTTGCTTGGCAGTTGAATGCAATTTTATGAAATTGTTGCAATTAAAACGAAAAAAGGATTGTGAGCTGCATTTGCAATTGATTAACACGCAATAGTGGCGTGTTCATTATGTTTGGCGGCTGATGGCTGATTGGTGTGGGAAACTGTGATAGCGGAAAAGTGACTCGAATAGCGAATAGAGCTGGCGGTGATGGGAGAAAATCTTTGAGAAAAAGTCCACTTAATTATGCGGAGAAAATTCTTAGAACTGAAGACTAGTGAAGTGCTCAATTTTATTATTGAGTTGTTCTTCTTTGTATTCAATTATTTTAAGATTTTTCAATTAGTACAGTCACAAAATGTTGATATATAAGAGTAGCGCCCACAACTTGACCACAAATCAGCTTCGTGTTGAAGACATACTAGCCACTATAGTAGAGGATTGGTTCAAATCTATATAAAAAGTGTTTATCCTATGTACACATTTTTAGGGAATAGGGAAACATCGCTGGAGGCCAAACAATTCACATTGGCGGCTTCATAGAAATTAAGGGTGATTTTAATAATATTGGGGCGGAGTCAATTGGCACTGCGTTCGATAGACTAGAGATGAAAAGACCTATCTGTCACCGGATCTCGTCGCTGCTTAGCTGCAGGGAAGTTAATGTGGGGGCAAGAGGGGCTAAAGTCACTAGATTCGTGCACACGCCCTGAGTGGTGTCCTTACGCTCCTCTATTGGCTAGGTGCCATTAACACAGTTCTGAAAATGTTAAATTAGGGTGGAGTTAAGGTAACAGCATAGACAGATGACTTGTTCCTAATGGTATCGAGACCGTTTCCCGCAGTCATAACTCAGAATTTGGAAAGGTCCACTGGCTGTACTCAGTCGCTGGGCTGTTATGGGCGGCCTCCGAATCAACTCTGCCAAAACGGAGCTGGTGCTATTTACCAGAAAATATAAACCTACACATATTAGACCTCCTAGGTTATATAACCAAGTTTTCCCGCTTCGGAAGATAGGTATCCAGGAGTTATACTTGCCTCCAAACTCCATGGGAAACTACACATTGATAAACGGTTAAAGAAGGCCAGCATAGCTTTCTACTCCTGCAAATCTATGTTTGGCAAAAAATGGGGATTCAAGCCACAGGTCAGTCTCTGTATGTAAAACGCAGTGGTTCTACCAGTTTTAACGTATGGATGCCTGTTTTGGTGGGAAGCCCTTCGGAAGGGTTATAATATCATTAAACTCGGGAGGGTGCAAAGAACTAACCCATCCGTCCTTAACGTCATTTTGCAGTTGCTTCCCATCGACTGTCACGTAATTTCCAGCGCTGCTCAAAGTGAAATCAGGTTAAAGCCACTGGAGGGAATCTCTCAAAGGTCAATACAGTAATTTTTCTAAACTCCATACAGATATCTCTACCTGCAAACTGGAGTTTGATGTTCGTGCCAGGGCTGTCTTTCTAAGTTGGCAAAATTGGGACGTGGGGAAAATTTGCACAGACGCTTGCAGCTCTGTCTTCGCTGACGGCCGCAAGAAGGATTTGGAAGTCACTAAATCAGCCAATTTACCTATTTCATTAAAATTGCCAAATACTGCTAGTGTTTATCAGTCAGAAGTCTATACGATCGGGTTTCAAAGGTCTCCCACGCTGTCATTAGCATCCACCTATTAAAGGGGTATTGGAGATGGAGCTCTATTTCTTGGTGTACTATTTTGAAAATCCTGGGGCAGTGTTCCAGCCTAAATCCAATCAATATTCGCCATTACATCCACAGCTCTACAGGCGGTAAATATCTGCTTATTGGAGGCCTCAAAATGGTATCAAAATGGTATTTTGGGGCTACTTGGGGAGTGCCAGAGTGGTACTTCGACCATTTTACCTAACTACCTACCTACGTACTGAATCAGTTGTGAATTCAAGCGATCACTAGAGGAAGTTTTCTTATGCAAAGGAGTTTGCCAAGCTTAAACCAGTGCTCCGAATTTCCTCTCAACAAATAAGCAAATATTTTCATTGATAACCCTGTTGCACGGTGACTTCCTCAATTGGAACGTAAGGTATTAGTTCATTTCGGTTCAAGAAATATAGTCAATATTGCAACTGCACTTTAGACACATTTTTTTAAACTTTATTTGTTTATGACGGTACAAGACTGTCACACAAACTTTCGAAAGTTCAAATACGGGTCGTTCCGATATCGTAGAACCAACTGTTATGAGAACGTAGGACGTTGGTTTACTATGAGCATAGCTTACTTTATTATGCCGATAATACATACAGTTCCGTTCTCTCGAGGGTTTGCCAGAAAAATGGAAAGGAACAAGGAAATACTGACTGTTTTGCTGTTTTGAAAGACTCAATATTAATCACCAGAAGGAGGAAGTTTATTGGACTCGTTCTGCCTAAACAAAAAAGAATCAAAATCCAGTTATCTAAAGAAATTAAATATCTTGGAGTAATCCCCGATAGTAAACTACTCTGGAAATTACACATTGAAACAAAGACATCCAAAGTACTGACAGCCTTCTGGCCAGCTTCCTTGGCCCGGAGCCCTTTCTGCCACTCCCTTCTGCAGCCATCAAATCCATGGTTAGCAAATGGGTTACTCTAACCTACAAGCGAGCTTGGCAGGCTGAGAGAGGCTGCAGATGGACAAAACTGATGTTACCTGTCATGTTCGACCGACTGTTGCAGTTCACTAAGCAGAGGGGACTGTAGGGGGCTGGTTGGATTGGTGACAGGCAAATCACATGGAAAAGGTTGGCATCTCAGATAATGCACTCTGCCCAGCTTGTGGAAAGAAGGATGAGAAGACGGACCACTCTCTGTGCGTCTGTCCCGCCTCCGCTCGAATCAGGGTTGAGGTCTTTGGCATTGTTGTGTTAAGAAGCGACCACCTAGGCTCAGTGTGTTGGAACTTACATCCCTAGCTGACTTCCAGTGAAAGCTTGGAGACATTCGGTTCAGTGGAAGCGAAGATATTGCGTCTAAAGTGTCAGTATGTTTATGTGATCGGTACAAAAATGAGTTTCAAAATCATTGTTGAAATTCATGGAATCGGAGTTGAACATCTACAAAACATCGATTTATCGCATTTTAACTAAGGACCAAAAATTGGCCAGAATTCAACATTGGAAAGACCTCATTAAAGAGACGAGAAAAGACGAGAACTTCCTTTACAACATTGTAACTGGTGATAACAACATGAACCTGAAACTAAGTGCCAAAGTGCCGAATGGAAGGCCCCAGACGAGCCAACACCCAAAAAATCGCGTTTGGAGAAGTCAAAAATCAAGTCGATGCTCATTTGTTTTCACGATTCCAAAGAAATTGTCCACAATGAGTTCGTGCCAACGGGGCAAACCGTCAATGCAATTTTTTATCTTGGCGTTTTGAAGCGTTGTTGCATCGAATTCGCTCTGAATACCGCGAAGGAGGAAGCTGGCGCTTGTAGCATGACAATGCACCATCTCATCGATCAACTCTTGTGACTAATTTTTTGACTAGAAATTGCTTTTTAACCATCAATTACTCACTATATTCGCCTGACATAGTTCCATGTGACTTCTGCTTATACGAAAATTTGCCTTTGGCCATGAAAGGAAAACGTTTTGCGTGCGTAGAGGCCATCCAAAAGGCTTGCACCGACATCCTGAAGAACATTCCGGTCAATGACCTGAAACACTCTTTCGAAAAGCTTTTAGACCGTGCAATACAGAGTATCGAGGCCAGAGAAGACTATTTTGAATAAATATACTCGAAGTTATCAGAACAAAACTCCTGCCGTTTCTATTTTAGCTCAGTCTTGTTTATTTTGGACTTCACCTTGTATATCTCTCACTTGCGGTATTTTCTTTTAGAAGAGTGTCGCAAAAAATAATAATTCTGTGAGGGTAGATGTGATACAAAAAAGATTATAAACACCTGGTTTAAATGAAAAAAATTACACCTATTTTATCCACTTTAATATTTTATATCTGCAAATTCGTTTTAAAACTGCCCATTAAACAAATTACATCTTATTATAAATATCTATTCTTTATATTTAAAAAATTAGGTCGGAAAAAAGTACAAAAAATAATGAAATTAATATTCACAACAAAAAAGATGAATTTTTAATGTAAATTTTTAGTTCCTCATTCACATTCCCATCTTTTCAAGCAGAAATATTTTATTGTGTCTAATGAGCTAACACAAGACTTGCTAATAAATGATCGAACCTCCCCCAATTTCGATATTCTTAGAAATGTTTCTCTGCCCCGCGGCAGAGGCAAATACATACAAGCGCACATTTTTTAAATATTCTCACACTCATTTAACTTTAAAAGAGCAATAAATTATGGCATATTTCATTTAAGTACACACACACACACACAATCGCACTTAAGTCGCTGACTGCTCGTACAACGAAAACAATAAAAAAATGCATCTACACAGTTAAGCGTTTGAGCACCTTCGCTTCATTTACATATTTAATTTGTTCTTAATTTAATTTTTCCCTTTTGACTCTTAAATTTGGGTAATAAACCAACAAACCGATGTGAGCCGATCACTCTGCTCCGCTTCGGTAGCTGCAGCAATGCAGGCAACAGCTGCGAGTCACTTTGCGTTTTTGATTTATTTCCATTTTGCTGATTAATTGGAGATGACTGCGACTGCGGTCTTTTTCCCCTAGCCACTAAACAAATATTTATGGGCAAACATTAAAATCACTTCATAACTAATTTAGAAACGCATTGAGCGGATAATTATTAATTTGGGTATTTATGATTAGTTACTGTTGTTTTCTTACTAATTTTGCTTAAAGGCTTTACCTGTAATTTGGTTAATAAATTTGATAGATTTTTTTTGCCTACAACTACTTACGAGGGTGCATTGAAAGATAATGCAACTAACTGTATTACAGTATCAATAAATTGGCCTGGGTAAAATTTTTCGGAGGAATTCAATTTTTTTGCGAATGAATAACATTGAAAGCGATATTAAAGCCTATATGCCTAGTGTTAGTAAATGAGTGAGCACACCAGCATTTCTAATGAAAAGAGTCTAGATTCCGAAAGGCTTGCCACCATAGAAATTGTTGATAAAATGTTGCATTCATCCCAAGTGAAAGTATGGAAAATATATTCCAGGAGTACTTGAGTATTTGGCAGCCACCGTAGCCGAACGGGTTGGTACGTGCCTACAATTCGGTAGTGCCGAAACTCGAAAAAGATAGACAAAGTGTTTTCTCATAGCAGTCACCCTCGGCAGGCAACGACGAACCTCCGAGTGTTATTTCGATATGACACACCCCCAAAAAAAAAAACAAAACCATCTGCTGTTTGGAGACAGCATAAAACTGTAATTCACTCAACTTGTGGCAAACATTAAGACTAACACCATAAATAGGAGGAAGAGTTCAGCCAAAGATCCAAAAAGGGGGTAAGCGCAAGAGAAGAACTAAAAGTTGGGGTTTCACGAGGACAGTCGGATATCTTCTTCTTCGTTATTTATTTCTTTCACGTGGTAACCGATGCCAGTTCAACTCACCAACACAAAGAAGGCCTTTTTTTCTTCAACAACTGGATCAAGTACTTTAACTTCAACCGAATCGAATACTTTCAGAGCCGGAGCATTTGTATGCATTCTTAAGACATGACCTAGCCTATGTCCAGGTCTGCGTATAGCTCATACCGCCGTCGCCAAAGCTCAAGACTCCATAACTCATCCTCGAACACTATCTCTTGAACACTCTAACGGCCGAGGCAGCAGATGTTTTTATCCCTCAGACTTCTGCGACGTAGGATAGGACGGACATGATGAGGTATTTATACAGCGACAAGAGAAGAGTATCGCTTGTTAGCAAAAGAGAGATTATCCGTTGGATTTCAAGTTATTATTGTAGTTGATGCTGGTTTCCAGGTAGACGAAGTCCTGAGCTTTTTCAATTAATAAAACTGAGACGGGTTAAGGCGCGCATGTGTGATGACACTTTGTGTTATGACAGAATTATTTCATTATACCCGCTCCTCTCCTTTTACCATCTACCCCAGACCCACTCGCCTCTCTTCTCTATTCAAATTGGATCGTTGGTCGATGTCAACAGCTTTTGCCAATAATTGCACGCTCTGATAAAAGACTGAGGCTCAGTTTCGCAGCTAGCGCTATCTTCTCCAGCATCAAGTTACGAGTAGAAATCGCAAATGCTTACAGGTAACAACAAATGTTTATACAATCTTAGTTAGTCTGCGATCCAGGCTCTGACGACGCCAAGGTGCAGATCTAAACCAGTTAACTCCTGTAAGGAGGAGATCAAATCGCTACGGTATCTCTCTGATCTGGGTACCAGAACATATAAATATACAGGGAAATAAAATTTCTGATAAGCTTGCCAAGAAGGAGACTGATGTGGTCTTAGAGACTTCCTATCTAGTTAGTGGCATCCTCTGACTGTTGTTAAAGCGGAATCGCAGAACTTATTTCTCAGGAAAGCGCAGAAAAGATGGAGCTCCATTTCTTCATGTGCTATTTTGAAACCCCTTTGACCCCAGTTCAATAAACGGAGGACTCAGGAAGTCCTGCAGGCTCCACGCCATTTAATTTCCAAACTCGTAGCCGTGTTTACTGGTCATTAGACGATCGGCACACACGTGAAAAAGCTAGGGTTGCCATTTAACTCCCATTGCAGAAGCTGTGAGGACCTTTCAGAGAAGCAGACTGTTGAGCACCTTCTCTGTAAATGTCCGGGTTTGGCTGCTAGACGAGTTAGGTTACTGGTCAATCTTCTCCATTACAACAACAGCTCTGGTTGGCTGTCGATATCTGCCTGCTGGAGGTCTCATAATGGTATCAAAACGGCGATTTAGTGCTACTTGGGGATTGCCAGAGTGGTGCTTTATTAATTTCACCTACAACTACCTTGAAATATTTCGATTATATTGGGAGTTTTGCACGATATTTAACTCTAAGTACAACACGCAACGAAGTCTAAGAAACAGTCAAAGCAATGAAGTACTCTAGGGTAAGGGTGTGGAAATTGGAATCCAGTATGGAAATGTGAGCCAAGCAGGTGATGTTGTGTATTCTTGGAATATCCGAGGTATAATTTATAGTTGATTACCTTAAAAAACGTAAAATAACCAATACCAAATGTAGAGATAGGCGAACAACACTTGTCAACACTCTTTATTCCATATGGACGATTTATTGATTTTATATCAATATTTTGTTACAATCAACATTCATAAATAAAATCCGGATAATGAAGAATATGAGAGCTATAAAGTTAGGAGACGAAGAGGCTGGACGGCTAGAAGCTAGAAGACAATCGCATTCAATCGACGTTAGAGCCATTCTGCAATATTTGAACTTACTGACTGTGATCCTCCAAGGTATTCTAAAAGATATCTGCAAAAGACATCTGCAATATTCGAATCATACGGATTTAGAAATTTTTACACAAACGCTTGAAAAGGTATCGTTAGGCAACTAACTCGTACAAGGTAATTAATTATTTCAAACTTCTTGTCTCCCGAACAAGGAGGCCAACTAACTCGTACGAGGCAATTTACGACTTCAAGAGCTTAGGGCTGACATCGGAGGCCTACTACCACCGATCAAAGACGAAGAGTTCGGTAGTTGACATTAATATTTATAAGTAAAGTCCGGACAAAGAAGATCATCAAAGCTTGGAAATTGGGAGATGAGATGAGGAGTCTTCCGACTGCCGACAGATATCAACTTACGAGGTAATTAATTATTTCAAAACCTCTAGTCTCCCTACGGCTGTTAACGGATAGTGGGATACGCGGATGATATAGTGGCGGTCATAACAGCTCGGGACACTGAGGACGCTAGAAGGAAGCTGAACCAAGTCATGATAAGGACGCAAATATGGATTGAGGACCACGGCCTGGAACTCGCCAAACATAAAACCGCCACTCGAGGTCATGCAAATCAGCATGCAAATAGGCAACACGTCCTTAGTGACCTAAAAAGTAGTGAAATACTTAGGTATTTAACTTGACTGCAGGCTTACTTTCTGGGTGCAGATACGGCATGCGGCTACCAAGGCAGCAAAGGTCACGGGTATGCTAAGTAGATTAATTGTAAACATCGGTGGGCCAACACAGAGCAAAAGAAAGCTAATTATGGCGGCCACAAGCTCAATTCTCCTGAACGGCAGCGAAGTATGGGGAATTGTGCTAAACTGCAAAGCCAAGCGCAAAGCACTGGAGGCTGTGCAACGAACAGCGGTACTCAGAGTTTCCTCAGCCTACCGCACTGTCTCAGGCGCTGCAATTTTTGTGATCAGCGGTCAGATACCCATCGACCTCATGATACGAGAACGAATGGATTCGTGGGACTCCAAGAAGAAACACGTCATCACTAGCTTCCCAGAACGGAGACACCAAACCATGCTGCGGCGGCAAAGCCGATGGCACACTGAACCGAGTGGCAGATGGACGGCGAAACTTATTCCATCAATTGACAAATGAGTCCAAAGGAACTTCGGAGAAGTGAACTACTTCTTAACTCAGTTCCTCCCGGGCCACGGATACTTCCGGAGTTACCTGCACCGTATGGGCAAGGTAACCGATTCCAAGTGTATATACTGCGAAGCACCGAGCGATGACTCTGAACACACGTTTTTTAGTTGTGACAGATGGCGCGCGGAAAGAAATGCTCTGAGAGAGCAGATTGGCGACGTCGCTCCGAGCGACATAATCAGCAAAACGCTCGAACGTGGGGACAGCTAGAACGCGGTAAAGAAATACATCGGAAACGTACAACGAAAAAAAAGATTGACCTCGACACAGTGCAACAAAGTGAAGCCGCACAGATAGAGACACAAAAAGACGAGCTTATAGCATGAAAGCTGGCTACAAATATGGTGGACCCAGACGTGGATGAATGGAATTAGTCCTTTATGGATGCCATTCTGGGCCCTCCCGAAGTAATATATAAAGCAATTCCGGGAAGGGTGTCTCCCCAGAAGTAGGGGAGGGATCGTTTTAGTGGCCACACCACGCGCATTTTGAACCCTACCTCACCCACCAAAAAAAAAAAAACAAAAAATAAAACGGAGGCCAAGTAACTCGTAAGAGGCAATTAATGCCTTCAAGAGCTTGAGACTGATATAAGGGGCCAACTACCACCGATCACAGGCAAAGGGCTCGAGTTGCCTTGTGGCACCCACGTGATACTACACAGCATAATTACGTTCTGGATACTGTAGTAGGCTAAACTCTTACTTATCCAGAATAGATACCAGCTACCCAACGTACGGTTTTTTTTTTAAACTAACTTTAATGCATTTAATTACGGTTGATTAACACAAATGGTATTTCTAGCATCTGCCTTCGCTACAAGTGGTAAAGCGGCTGAGTGAAATCTAAGAGGCGTTACAAACACATGCACCTACTTATTCATACACATACCTGCCCATGCACACATACACAAATAAATTTGCTGAAATATATCAACGTCGTTGTTGCGTTGGCGCTATTCCCAATCTTTTCGTTTCCTTAATTACTGTTGTTTGCCTTCCTGCTGCTGCTGTGGTTTCTCGCACATGCATGCTTGTGTGTTTATACCGTTAATATGCTTGTGTGAAATTCAAATTATGATTTGTGTATGCGAAACAAATTATTAATTATGACTTGGAATTTATTAAAGGTTTAATAACTTAAATTGAGTATTTTTATTTGTAAACAAGTTTTTCATATGTACAGGTTTGTATATGAAAGCAAAAACAACAACACAAAATAAAAAAATAGCTTGATGAAGTCAAGAAAAGATTAAAGCAACGAACTTGTGCGCATATCAGCGTGTAATTCTAATGCTATAAAGCGCGACAACACTTTTGCCCCATAGAAACTTAGGTAGGTGCATATGCTGAGTTAGAGACACAGCATTTATATGTGTATATATCTATAATTGATGTGTACTAACAACTTTAAATATTATTTTGAATTCTTAGTACCTCTAAAGTAGCCTAAATTGAATTAGGTTAGGTTAGATTACGACTCCATGGAAGTCAAATAATCTCAACGTAGAAGAGGGAGATGAAGAGAAACTTCCGATTCTAACATTATTTAACTCTAAGCTATTCAAAACTTTCGACGAACCACAAATTAATATTTTTTTGTTTTCATTTTTCCTATGAATATTCTATGTTTGACTTTCAACTGACCTTCAATTTGACACCGAAAGAACAAATGAGCAATGACTTCGGACACAGCAACATCTAAAACTTATGTATCAATTTTTTTTAAACTTTTCCGCTGAATATTCTATGTTTGACCTTGAGCTGACCCCTGACCAACTTGACCCCGCAAGTACAAACGGACAACGAATTCAGACTCAGCAACTCCCAAAACGTATATATAAATTTTTTGAAACTTTTCTGCTGAATATTCTAAGTTTGACCTTGAGCTGACCCCTGACCAATTTGACCCCGCAAGTACAAACGGACAACGAATTCAGACTCAGCAACTCCCAAAACGTATATATTAATTTTTTGAAAGTTTTCCGCTGAATATTCTATGTTTGACCTTGTGCTGACCCCTGTCCAATTTGACCCCGCAAGTACAAACGGACAACGAGTTCAGACTCACCAACTCCCAAAACGTATATATAATTTTTTTGAAATTTTTCCGCTGAATATTCTATGTTTGACCTTGTGCTGACCCCTGACCAATTTGACCCCGCAAGTACAAACGGACAACGAATTCAGACTCAGCAACCCCTAAAACGTGTGTATAAATTTTTTGAAATTTTTCCGCTGAATATTCTATGTTTGACCTTGAGCTGACCCCTGACCAACTTGACGCCGCAAGTACAAACGGATAACGAATTCAGACTCAGCAACCCCTAAAACGTGTGTATAAATTTGTTTAAATTTTTCCAGTGAATATTCTAGGTTTGTCCTTGAAAACAAATTAGTTTTGAAGTTTTTAGATAGTTGGGGGATGGTTTCACCTCTTGGGGAGGGCAGGAAGTTTGCATACTTGCCGGGATATATTATATTACCGTCGATTAGAACTACAATAAAAAAGTGCCAAGCCTAATTTGAATTAATAGAATTTTTTTATTTTTAAAGTTTTATAGTTTGAAATTCGGGCCTAGACAATTTCTTCCAAAAATTCCATTTTCGAACAAAATTTGCGTGTTGAATGAACTCCTTCTGGACCGAGCGATCTTATGGGGAATGTCATGAATCGACTCTATAACATGCAAGGGTCACGGCCAAAACCAATACAAAAAGCTGAACGATTGCTGATAATTGACAAAGCGGACGTTGGGCCTACCAACTCATATTACACACGTATTGATGAGTGGTTAGGAAGAAAACATGGAGACACCGACTATCACCTTTTGTAGTTGCTCAGCAGACAAGGCTGTTTTCGGGAATACACGCGCCGTTTTAAGCTGGCAGACAGCCCTTTTTGCCCAAACTACCCGAGAGAGGAACGGCTATTCTCCCTGAGTCATCAACCATCCCCCAACACCGTCATATGAGATATGTGCGCAACTAGCAGTAAATAGGAGACAGCCCAAACGTTCGCAGGAAAAATCAAGAAGCGACTCCGCCATGTTGATTGGGCACGCAAGGCGATGCAATAACAGATACAACATTGAGAGCGTTCGGTTTATGATGAACCGACGACATACACAGACCTGTGAGTGAAACTCTTACTACAATATCGCACGGAAGACAAGACGATAGTGGGTTTATGAAACACTATTGCAACTTTTCCGATGTATCCTCTCCTGCACGAGAAGAAGCTTGGCGCAGATACCCGTTGAGTATTTGGACATAAACACGGCTCCACCCAGATGTTATAGTTTTGTGGTCCCAGGATACAGTTTAGTGGAGGTTATAGTATAATTGGGAGCGTGTCCGTAGTCATCAATCATCATCTCGTCGCGCAACAAAGTAAAATTATAATCCATATATCCAACTTATACTACCCTTATACATTTTCAGCATACCCTTGTAGGCAACGTCCTAACGTAGGACACAGAAGCTTGTACGATGACAATATCCAATCAGGCGTCACTTGGAGTATTTGAGAGAAAGATTCTGCGGAAAATTTTAGACCTTTGCCCAGCGCACAACCAGCTATCCAGGGTTGCTTCGCCTTCTCACATTAGCTCGGTCTCAAACGGGTGTTCGGAAGCTACCCGGAGGATGCTTGGGATAAGCCCGAGAACTGAGAACTGCTTAGGCCATATGCAGAAGAATCGTCCTGGCTACTCCCAAGTGAATAACAACAGGTGACTTTCCCCACTTGCGTGGACTTCTACATATGGAATCATCCTCCTCTAAATATGAGTTATTGCAACCCAGCTTGCAAGGCAAAATCGAAGGCAAACGAGGGATTGGAAGGAGGAAATGTCTTAGCTACGTAACATCAGAATGGGCAGGATTAAGTATTATTGGGTAGTTCGTTGATCGTTTACACTCAGTATTAAGAATTTGCAAATAAAGAAGAATCTTTTGAACTTCCAGAAACGAAGTATAAAAGCGTTGCGTCAGATCAGATAATTACAATAAATTTTAATGCCCGATTTCACCAATGAATTTTAAATTTATCAGACTATCAAAGTTCCGTATTGTACATCTTTAAATTTTAGTAGCGTTATAAATTTTTAAATTGAGTGATGCCACCAAGCGTAAGTCCAACTAATATTCGCCCAATACCAGAAAAAATTAATTTACAATATTTGCAACACATGTAAGTCCGTATACTTTTTTCTTTAAAGAATTTCTCCATAACATCAATAACAACCCCGCCTCGCACTCATAAAAATTCAGCAGTAGCCATATAATTACAATAATCATTATCAGCACGCAACTAAATATGATAAGCAAAGAATTAACAAACGCGAGATATGTATAGATGTGCATACATAAATAAATATTTATGTCAAAAGGGTAAGAGCAACAGCAGCTTGGATCAACACCAGCAGCAGCTACAACAGCAATTAGCAAACTGGTCAAATAGCAGCCTCAATAGCGGCATACAAATTAAAATACAAATCACTTAGAGGACTTGAAGGCAAATTCGATTAATTTGCAGTAGCTGATTGCTGGGTCAGGATTGAAGTGAAACTTGGGCTGAGGCCAGTGCGGAGGAACGTGCGCATAAAATTCACGCATGCGCATGATGGGCTGCGATAAACATCTACCAACGATTTTGAGTTGGCTCTGCATTCCTAACATGACTTCATAGATACCTGTGCGTTTATTTAATAGCTAGAGAAAGAGTCCATGCCGACACGCAATATTTTGGAATTTCTGAATGGAAATTGGCGTTTTGAAGCTTTAGGAATTTCCAAACCTACGGTGGCGGAGCAAGAGGGCAAATAAGAAAGATTGCAGTGCTACAATAATGAAAGGTAGAAGACCAGAATGCGACGATGTCGCTTGAGCTACTATCGTTTTGATTGTGCTATGAGATGTCACAGCTCTATCCGAAAAAAGTTCACTGTTTCTTGTCTTTGTTCGCCATGTGAAATATTTGTTTTTAGCTCTTACCTCACAAACGACATGCTTAGGTCAGTGCTTTCAAATTTAAAATACATAAGTATGGATATTGAAATTGATAAATTAAGAAACACATTTTTCTAATAGCGGTCGCCCCTCAGCAGGCAATGGCAAACCTCCGAGTGTATTTCTGCCATGGAAAAGCTGCCGTTCGGAGTCGGCTTGAAACTGTAGGTCCCTCCATTTGTGGAACAACATCAAGACGCACACCACAAATAGGAGGAGGAGCTCGGCCAAAGACCCAAAAATGGTATACGCGCCAGTTAAATATATACCTTCTGCTCAAATATGAACGAGGCGGTATCAATAAAACGGTCCGCGGATGACATATGGCAAAAATAAATTTTTTATTTTTTGGCAGGACTGTTATAAGCTTACATGACAAATTTCAGCGTGATATGTCACATACTTTGTTTTCTGTGTTACTGTAAACAAGTCAAGCTCGAGTGTGTTCTTCGAATTCTCTTTTATGACTTCACTTGTCTCAAAATGTTTTCCACGGAGCGGCAACTTGAGCTTGGGAAACAGGAAAAAGTCTCATGGAGCCATATCAGGTGAGTACGGTGCTTGCGGAACGATATTAACATTATTTTTCTTCAAATAAGTCGTGATGCAAGAACCATGACTTGTTGTCCCACAATTCCTTCCTTTTAAGACGAATGTTCTCGCGCAAACGCTTTAAAACGTCTAAATAATATTTAGCGTTAACCAATTTTGCGATTTGTGCGATTTTCAAGCCCAATTTCCTTTACTTTTCCGATGTTTTCGTCGTTTACTGATGTTGCTGGACGACGTTCATGAGGCAAGTTTTCAACCGATGTACAGCCCTCTTTGAACGATTTGTACCACTGGAAAACAAGTACACGCGATAGAGCAGAGTCCCCATAGGTTGTCTGCAACATTTTTAAGGCGTCTGAAGCCGAAATTTTGTTGGAATAACAAAATTTCAAACAAATTCTTTGTTCAACTTGAATTTCCATCGTTAAATTCGAAGAACACACTCGAGCTTGACTTGTTTACAGTAGCACAGAAAACAAACTATGTGACATATCACGCTGAAATTTGCCATGTAAGCTTATAACAGTCCTACCAAAAACTAAAAAATTATTTTTCCCATATGTCATCCGCGGACCGTTTTATTGATACCGTCTCGTTCATATTTGAGCAGAAGATATATGGATATTTTTCTAACTATGCTTATTCTTTCCTAATTTAGTCGTTCATTGTCCATCTGCACAAATAAAGTTTCGCCAGGAGTCCCTGTTTTGCACGCGCCTTCTCCAGTTACACCAAGAGATGATTGTGATACCTCGACTTGGTCTTTCCATCGGAGGCACGGACTTCCCCTACGTCGTTGTCCTCTAACTTACCATCTGAACATCTTCTGTGCTGCTGCAAGCGCTGAATATTGATGCGCTTAACTGTGTCCATATATGGTTGTCAAAAAAGTCTTGCGGTATTTTTATTGAATTTTCAATTGTTCATAAAATTGGTTATAATAATGCGATTTAAGTCAAATATGCGCCGTTTTGTTCGATGACGAGTTCCCAATGAGATGCCAACTTCATAATGCCCCTCGCTTCCCTATTGTCATCAAATAGGTGGAAATCACTTACTGGATGCAAAAGAACCTCCCATCCGAGCTCCCGGAGCTTCTGGCGCGTCACCAAAGATGTGTGTGGCCTGGCGTTGTCCTGATGGAAGGCAATTCGGCCTCTGTTGATCAAAGATGGCCTCTTCTGCATGAGTGCTGCGTTCAAGCGGTCCAGTTGTTGGCAGTATAGGTCCGAATTGAGCGTTTGGCCATAGGGGAGCAGCTCATAGTGGATGATTCCCTGCCAATCCCACCAAACTCACAGAAGAGCCTTCCTAACCGTCAATCCAGGCTTGGCCACCGTCTGGGCAGCTTCACCGCTTTTCGACCACGACCGTTTGCACTTCACGTTGTCGTATGTGACCCACTTTTCATCGCCAATCACCATCCGCTTCAAAAACTGGTCGATTTTGTTGCGATTCAGAAGCGATTCGCATGCATCCATACGGGCAAAAATGTTTTTTTGCGTCAAGTCGTGTGGCACCCATACATCGAGCTTCTTTTTGAATCCAAGCTTCTTCAAATGGTTTATTACAGTTTGATGACTCTTGGCCGATGCTACGGCTGCTACTATGCCGGTCTCTTTCGATCAATTCAGCGATTTCATCGCAAGTTTTGACGACAGGCCTTCCGGACCGTGGCGCATCTTCGATCACCTCTGCACCAGAACGAAAACGTTGAAACCATCGTTGTGCGGTGGAAATGGAAACTGTATCGGCTTCATAAACTGCACAAATTTTATTGGCAGCATGAGATGCATTTTTGCCTTTATCGTAGTAGTACTGTAAAATATGCCGTATTTTCTCTTTATTTTGCTCCATGTTTGCGACGCTATAACTCACGAACGACTAAAAGCAAACAACAATTAATCAAACACGTGTTAGCACGTGAAAAGAGCTTTCCAAAAAGCTCTAGCATGAACCGATGCGACGAATACACCTAGAACTACGCGCTTGCAAAGACAAGCTTGCAGAAATACCGCAAGACTTTTTTGACAACAACATATGTACTCGTAGAGGACCGAAGATTTTCAGAAGCATCTTACCCCGAATACCTCAAGAGTGGCTGCATCAGTCTGCGACACAACCCTAGAAGTATCTAACTTACTGAAAAAGGAAAGTTTTTTTGGAATACTAGACCCGCTAGGTATTATGCTTCAGATATTATTAAAAAGACCATTTAAGCCTTTCGGTATGTATCATAGTATCCATATGGATGGAAGTCTATTTATAAATACTTATATATGTACATTTTTTTATATACTTATTTACTCCGCTCGGGAGCCTAGGGCCTCGACATGATTCTTCCATCGTATACGGTTCTGGACTGTTGTTCTTCCATCCCATGTGATGTCTGCATCTGCTAGTTTGCGCAACATCAATCCTCGCCAAGTGATATTTGGCCGACCGCAACCTCTGCTCCCTTGCGGGTCCCAGTGCAGTACCATTCTCGTGATGCTATCTGGTGGTTTTCTCAGTGTGTTACCTATCCATTGCCACTTTCTCCGTTTGATTTGCCATAGGATGGGCTCCTCAGCAGAGGCAGCAGAAGCTATCGACAAATTCCACCGGACACCCGTCAACCACTTTGTTGTGGTTGGCTCTCATAGCCTTCGTCTTGCCTTCTTTAAGTCAACGAACAGCATGTAAAGTGGGGTGTGACACTCAAATGTTTATTCTACTATGATGCGAAGAGTGTTGGCTTGGTCAACACAGCTTGGGTGAGTCTGCCTTGTATGATCGTGGCTAGAATTTTGTAGCTGCAGAATTTCCGCTGAAATTTGCAGGTCGGCGATCAGTAGTTCTGACTGTATGCCATGTTCGCCCGCGGCTTTGTAGAGCTTCAGCTTCTTGATTGCATCCTCGATCTCCGCTAGACTAGAGCAAGATGTTGTTATAGTGCTGCTGGTTGGAGTGCTGCCCACTTCGAAACTAGTTTCACTGCTAAGAACGATGTTGCTAATTACTTCAAAATTTTTTTCCAATTACGGATCCGATCATCATTGGAGTTCAGTAAAACACCATTGGGATCTCTGATTGGTTGGTTACTATTACTCTGCTGGTTGGTAAGGCAGCCAACTATGGGTACAGCAGACTCATATTTTTTGCTCCTGCTGCCGCTTCGGCTTAAATATATCGGGTGTTTTTTCAAGAGCTGGAGAACTTAAAATGATAATATACGACAGAAAATATGTTGAAATGCATTTTTTTTTTATAATTCGACAGATAGTTTCATGTCATTTATGATATCAAGCATATATCGCCGCAGCTACGAGTTACGTGGTCCATTCGATCAGTGCAATTTTTTACTTATTACTTTTTCAAATACATATGGCCGTATGGTGTCAATGAAGCTCCTCATCCTATTTGTGACGTGCGTCTTGATGTTATTCCACAAATGGAGAGGCCAACAGTTTAAAGCCAACTCCGAACAGCAGATATTTTTTATGAGGAACTTTTTCATGGCCGAAATACATTCGGAGGTTTGCCATTACCTGCCGAGGGGCGAACGCTATTAGAAAAAAGCTTTTTCTTCATTTTGGGGTTTCACGGAGTTTCTTCCGAATGGTAGTCACGCATCAACCTATTCGGCTACGACGGCCGAGTGTGGATATAGGTAGATAGGTGAAATGGTTGAAGTGCCAGTCTGGCACTCCTCTAGTAGCACTGAAGCGCCGTTTTGATACCATTATGAGACCTCCAACAGACAGATATCTATTGCCAGCCAGAGCTGTTGATATAATGGAAAAAATTGACTGGATTTAAGTTGGCGCACTGCCCCAGGGCTTTCTAAGAAAGGAGCATCCAGTGACCATAATCGTCTAGCTGCCAAGCCCGGACATTTACAGAGAAAGTGCTCAACAGCCTCCTTCTCTAAAAGGCCCCAACTTCTGCAATGGGAGTTAAATGGCAACCCTAGCTTTTCCACGTGTGTGCCGATCGTCTAATGACCGGTAAACATAGCTACGAGTTTGGAATTTGAATGGCGAGGAGCCCAAAAGACTTTCTGAGTCTTTCGTATACCGTATCGGGGCCAAAGGGTTTTTGGAATAGCACATGAAGAAATGGACCTCCATCTTTTCTGCGCATTCCTGAGAAATAATTTGTGCAGTTCCCCTTTAAAAACTGTCAGGGAGATGCCAATGACCGGGTCTCTTGGCCAATTCAGTCCCTTTCCTGGCAAGCTCATCAGCAATTTCATTTCCCTCTATGTTCCTATGTCTTGGAACCCAGATCAGAGAAATATTACCTGCACACCTATGAGATTTGATCTCCTCCTTACAGGAGTTTACTAATTTATGGAGAAGGGTGGATATAAATGACTTCAAATTTGAACCCGCCAAAATGATGCCGGTTGATGCCGCCAAAATCTCATTAAGAGAAAAGGAAGTATTTTCGGATTCAATAGAGTTGAGATCAGCTGATCTGTACACAATAAATCCGTTTCAACGAATTCTGTTTCTTCTAATATATCCATATGTTTGCCTAAAGCTCGAAGGGATAAATAACACCGAGAAGCTAAATTTGCTCCTACTAGGTGGTAATCCCATCAGAGAAATTTTCTGATCGCAAAGGTTTAAGTTAATAAGGTCTCCATATTGACATTTTATTGATTTTATTTTATGTTTTATTGCAAAAAAATGCAATGCCCCTAAAAGAGCACCCGTCATTTTAATGCGCATGTACACTTTATGTATTTCTAAGAAAATTATAAGTTGGATGTGCATTTTTTAGTTTTTTTTTTTCATGACACAAATACGACGATTTGTGCCACTTTTCGAGGACTTTAAAGCATTTGAATTAAATCAAATTCCGCATACCAAATCTCGGAATCATATTATAATTACTTAAGCGGGAAAATTTCAAAAAGTAATAAATTTCGGCATTATCTAGTCATAGTATTGCCTGCTGTTCAAGAGCGCCGCTGAGAAAATGAATGTCGCTATGCCGCTCGACCGTTGCGCATAATATTTATTATCTTGGCTAATAAATTTGTTACCAACAATATTCGCATACACCTTAAATCGTTCGCTTGACACATTTCATTAGTCGAATGTTTTCCTTGTATGCAAAAAGCTAATTTTTGTTTGCATTCCTTTTTTTCTTTGTTTGTTTGCTTGCATTGCAATATTTTTATTATTTATTTTTTCTAACCAACTGTATTGATCCGCTTAACTGTAGTTTTAATAGTTTGTGGTTATCTGTGGTCGTTACTATGAGAATTTATTTTGCTTATTTTCTGCCATAATTCATAGTTTAATTGTCCTAATTTCCGTTAAACGTTTTTACTTTATTATTTTTCAATATTTAATTAAATTTTTTTTTTGCACTTTATTCGTTAGCCTCGCAACATTTCGAAATCATTGGCTGCGCTCGCCACCTCATATACAAAGGCAAATGTACGTACGAGAGTGGCAAAACAACAACAAGTCCAATTACCATATATGTACGTACAAACAAACATCCAGCACCTCAGCCACCACAACGGCCAACGGACAACGGGCAACGGCATCAACTGTGCGCAACTCTAATATCCGTAATTATGGTGATGACGATGATTACCATATTTATAATTTTTTATTAATTAATTATAATTTATGAGAATATTTTATTGCGCTGCGATGTCCCTCATTTCTTTCGCTGGTTACGTCTGCGCTGCACCGCCTTTTGTGCTTGAACTCCGTGGCCGCCCCTGCAGCGGCAACAAACAACCAGCAGCGTCCAACTTTTTTTCATTTTCTCTTGCCTGTACAAGAGTGCGTACATGCTTGCGTATATGTACGAGTATTTGTGGTATTGCTTAGCGTCGGTCTTGGCCTTATCCCAGCTGCTTTTGTATCCATACATTTCTTGCCGCCTGTCTGACTACCCTGCTGATCGTTGCTAGACAGCGAATAAAGTCCGCAGCGAATTATTTAATGCCGTTAATTATTACCGTCACCGCTTGGCGGCTTTTCTATGATTTAAATTTAAATTTTAACTTTTATTCGAATTTAATCGCTTTGATGCACGACAAACACGAGATAATACAATACAAAAAATACCAAAAGAACAACATAAATTACAAAAAAAGTGAATCCCAAAAAATCGAAACTTATAGACGGGCAAGCACTTGAAAATCATATACAATAACAGTTATTTGTCGAACCGTTGGAATGGTTTGTTGACACATTTTATTTATCAACTGAATTATCATTTCGATAAATGATCTGTTAGAAGCTTCCGGCTGAAGGCAGATAGATAAGACATTTCTTCCATTGAGAAGCACTGATTTAGAATATAAATACAAATGAAAATACAAATAAAAAATCATGTGTACTTGCATCAAAACCGTTATCTGCGGCGAAGGAAGCAAATCAGCTGGCACTAAACATTTTATTAGTTAAACTGATTGACTCGGAAGAAATCACAAAGTTGTTCAATAGAGCGACAACTAAGAGTATTTTTCGTAAGATTTTCTTTTGGTTTTGCTTTGACAGCTATCACAGTTCGATGGCATCTCTTTTGACTGATGGTCAGTAGAAAATATTTCGTCTATTGAAATGGGTTCGATTTCGCACGAGAACTGTGTAAAAACACTTAACAGCTTTGCTAACAGAATAATCTTCTGGGACGCAGCTCGCTTCCATTCGAACGGCTACTTAACTAAACACAAATAGTCTAATTGGGTAAAGAAAAATCCACGTCAATGTATTCTCTCTTCTCCTTGATTGGCAGGATAACCGCTTACGCGATTTTGGCCGAGCTTAACAAAGTGCGCCAATCGTTACTTTCTCGTGCTAACCAGCGCTAGTTGAGGTGTGAAGCCAAGTCCTTCTCCACCTGATCTTTCCAACATCTCCTCTTTCCTCTTTCTCTGCTACCAGAGCCGGAGCGCTTGAATCTTGATTCGCTGCGCTATGTCATCTTTCCATCGCCTGCGATATTCGCCGACGCCAACGAACAAAGGTCCAGAAACCTTCGGCAGAATCTTTCTCTCCAACACTCCACATGATGCCTCATCGGATATTGTCATCGTCCAAGCTTCTGCGCCATACTTTAAGACGAGCACGATGCGAGCTTTATAGAGTGTTAGTTTGGTTCGTCGAGAGCCTACTGCTTATTAAGTCCAAAGTAGCACTTGTGCGCAAAAGAGAGTCTTCGTTGGATTTCAAGGCTGGCATTTTCTATCGGTGTTAGTGCTGGCTCATAGATAAGCGAAGAATGGTTTCGTGTGTAGAAAGCCACACAAGTGGGGAAAGTCAGTGATTTCCATACACTTGGGAGTGGCCAGGACGATTCTTCTACATATGGTCTAAGCAGCTCGCAACTTCCGGCTTAGCCCAAGCATCCTCTGGGTAGCTTCCGAACACTCGTTCGAGTGTGTGTGAGAGGGCGAAGCAACCCAGGATAGCTGGTTGTGCGCTGGGTTTCGGACCCGCCACGTCAAGGTCCTGCCCAATGAAAACGAAATCGAAGCCTCGTATGAAATCTACATCCTTTATATTTCTCCCGCGTTACTGCCTGGTGTATTTCTATTGATGGTATCGTTGGGACTGGGCGTTCTTCGAAAATGCAGTTGGAAATGTGTTTACCCCCAACAAATAGATATATGCAAATATGTTAAAAACGCAGGCGGGGGAATTTTTAACAAGTCGTAGACCTTCTTCGAAATATGTGTTTAACTTAAATTTAAAAATAAAAACTTGAAGTTGAAAGACTGCAAACTTATAAATCCATAATAGAACAACTTTGGTCTTGAGCGGAATGAGGCAAACAATTCGTCAATAGGTGCATCCTGATACTAGATTATTAAGGTTATTTCAATATATTCTGGAAGAGTCTCTGCCCACAAGTAAATTAACGAAGATACTTAGATAGCAGTTTCTATTAACTAATTACTAGTCACTAGTCACTATTTGTGACTTATTGGGTAAATATGTATGTATAAGAGGCTAACGCATGTAGAGACTGCTGTGTAAAGTGTCTATGAAAGAATTTTGAACTCTACGTACTTAGAAAAAGAATAAGTATATAACTTTTAATCTTTAAGATATAAAAGGCTAAAAAAGGGTGTTTCATTTAATTTGCTTCGAATATATTTTGGCTGCGTGAATAGAAGCTGTCACAGCGAAAGCAAAGCATTACTGAGCAAACCAAAGATGTGCTAACAGCACTACTGCACAGCGGCAGAGATTCAAATACATATTATATATGGTTTTATAGAGGCTATTGCTGTGGTAACACTCTCATTGCTGTCGTAACTGTTCTTGCATTGGTCATCTTCGTTTTGCACCTCACAAATACTCTACCACAACTACACATCCCATATCCACTAGTTCGAGTACTTCATCTTCACTATTGACTTCCCTGCTTTAAAAACGATTGTAGAGTCTTATGGTTCGTTGACCAACAAATGGTCCATTAACTGCGCAGACATACTAAAAATCCAATAATAATAAAACGTTTTCCGGAGTGATGTCAGCCTGTAAGACTTGCTGTTTTGATCGAAAAATTTCCGGAAAAACCGCCAGGTGATGCTCAAAGGCAACTGATTTTACTTCTATTTTTTTTTTTTTTTTTTGTTTGTTGCATGGAGAACGCGGGGACAGGCCGTCGACATCGAAAACTGATGAAAGCATCAATAAAGTGAAAAAAGTGTATCAATAACCGCAAATTAACCATCAGAGAGCTGGCAGTGGACTTTACAATTGCTTATGGATCCATTCAGAATATTGTAATTATGTAATGATTTGAGTTCGCGTCGTTTTGCTACAAAGTGTGTCCAAAAGGAGCTAAATTTAATGTAAAAAAGGAAGCGCGTTGATATTACCAAACAGATGATCTCCAAGGCTGAATCCGACCCAACATCCATCCAACGCATCATTACTGCAGACGAGACGTGGGTTTATAAGTACGACACGCAATCCAGACATCAGGCGAGTGAATGGAGAATTCCGAATAAACCAAGACCAAAAAAAAGGATTTGTGGATTTAGCAACATGATAGTGCACAATGCCATCATTATTCGCGAATTTTGGACCAAGAACGATACGAATACCATCAAACAGCCAAGAAGTTCAAACAACAAAAACAACTGGGCGGAACCACTTCGACGTTTTAGCAGCCGAAAGAAAGTAATGGAAACATCGAAGACGGCTCTGAACTTTTTTAACCGGGTAGAGGCACTTCCCCATAATATATTCAAGTATTCAAAATAAACAAAGAACTACAGGGTTGCCAATTTTCAACGAACCCATCTGGCAACCCTGTATCTTTTGACAGAGACGTCAGATCGCTTAATGACATACCGCGTTAGAAGCGTCAGTCCAAGCAGATTTTTACTATGGAACAGTACACGCCACGCGACCGCTCCCAAATTGTTGAAATTTACATTCAACAAAAGAAGTCAATTGTGAAAACTCAGAGTGCGTATAAAAAATTAAATAATGAGAAAAGTGCGTCTTCTAAGTACACCATTAAACGTTTGTACGAAAGGTTTTCGACTGGTGATGCTCTTTCTAATCCAAAGAGGCCAAATCAAAACCGACCAAGGCGACGCCAAGGACATCCCAAAATCGCCGTTCTCAGCAGTTGGGCATTGCTCGGACCACTTTACAACGAATTATCTGCATTGATTTGCATTTATTCCCGTATAAAATTCAATTGACGCAAAGATTGTTGCCTGCGAAAAAGCCTCGTCGATTGGAATGGGCCCAAAGAGTCATCGAAATCCGTAGGGTGCATCGAATATGGATAACCCTGTAAATGCTTTTACCTACGGATTAATCAGCTCTTTCCCGTCATGACCGATGCTATTCTCTTCTAGGCTTAAAAGTAATATAACTTCCTAAATATTACTGCCTATTGATTACCTAGCGTCAACTTTAAAACAAAATTCAGACTGCAGTCTTTAGTGTCTCATAATTATCATCGATCACTAAATTGACTGCTGGTAACTATTTAATTTCAGAATAAATATATCTAAATGTGCAAATATACTATATGTAGTAAAAAAATGTTAACTTTTTAATAAAAAAAATAATATTTGCCCACGAAATTTCATATTGCGTAATAATAAAGAGGTTTTTTATATCTCTAACTTTGGGCAACTATTGGAAAAACTGAATAATAACGGCAGAACTGAAAGATGTTGTGCTGCGAAAGCAATACTTTTTCTGAATAAAATTTCGGTTTTGCTAAGCTGCGCACAGCACAAAAAAGTTTTAGCTGTGGCTTCAACTGTCCTATTTCAAGCAGTTCAGTGCAGCAGAGCTTACATTTTTTATTCGTATGATATTCATACTGTAGTTTTAGTTGCTGAAGAACAACATCACAGCAGCAACAGATCCTTCAAGAATGGGATACAACGTCTGACGCATTATGTCAAATTCAGCGTATCGAGCAATGATTTCTATAAAAGTAAATTAACATACACATAGAATTAAATCTACACTCTATAAGTGGAAAATTAAGACTTTTCTCCTTTTCCCAGTCATACCAAAAATTAAAAAAAAGAAATATTTCATTTAATATACCATTGTTACATTTCGCTTTATTAAATTTTGACACTCTTGAACGTTTAATTTATTCGTTTGTAATATTCGATATAAGTATATTCGCATTTCTTTTCAGTTGTTTGCTTATTTATTGTTTTCATCTTTTTTTCTAATATAATGACGAGACTTTACTGATTAGAATTCACAATACAATTGGTTTGCATGCAAAAAAATTGCTACGATTACTTAGATTACTAGTAAATACTACTACTCAATGAGAGATACTTTTTTATTTTTTTTTCTTTTGTTTTGCAATTTAATTTAATTTTTTCTTTCTTTGTTGTATTATGGTATTTTTTCAAGTATTTATTTAATACTTGTATTTTTTAAAGTACATATATGTATATCCACTAATATAGAAGCAATAACAATATGGGGCGCTAAGAGGTTACTAAAAATAGTACAAAAAATGCCTAATTGCATATGGAAATGCAAGGATGAGTTGTGAACAAAACGATGGAAATTCTGTGAGTATATGGGAAGAATAAATATGCATATGAATGGATAAAAAAATGTATAAAAAGATTCGATTGTTCAAGAAAGGTGGGTTCATTGAAATCTGGGTACATTAGTCAAAACTTAATGCTATTGAACAAATTTGCGCTCACGCATTTGTGGGTGTTTAAAATGCAAACTTATTGGGGGTATTCACTCAGTGTTTGCTTAACTAATTAAAAATCACAAAAATTTAAATTTTTTAAATTTTTTCATTTTTTCATTTTTAACATAATAAATAACCGGGATGTAACCGCCGATAATCGAGTGTGCTGGGGCGGGTTGGATGAAACGTACCAATAACGAGGCTACGCTTAGTATCAAAAGTAATAAAACTTCCCTTAAACAAAATGGTTCAAAATTCTTGCATTTGAATATTAAAATTTTTGGCTAATTTACGCCTTTCGGTCTACTTTAATCTGCCGGAAACAAGCAGCGTTTTTCAAGCAGAGGTCTTCGCGATCCTGCAGGGATGCAGAATGCTTCGGGATCGCTGTTGGGAGGGAGACAGTAATATTTTTTCCGATAGGCCCTGCCGTCGCCGTATTGCAGGTCTCTTCTAGTGAACTCCTGTAAGGAGGAACTCAAAGCTCTCGAACGTGCAGGAAACATTTCCCTTATCTGGGTTCCTGGGCACAGGAATATAGAGGAAAATGAAATTGCCGATGAGCTTGCTAGAAAGGGGTCGGGTCCAGCTGTCCTCTTCTCTGACATCGGTGTCCCCTTGGCCGTCGTTAAAGGGAAACTACACGATTTCTTTCTAGAAAAAGCGCAAGACAGATGGAGGTCTGTCTCATCGTGTGCTATTTCGAAAACACTATGGCCTCAATACGATAGAAACAGAACGCTTAAGGTGATGGGAGTCCCCCGCCATTCAATTTCCAAAGTCATTGTGGTGTTCACTGGTCACTGGGTGATCGATACTCATGCGGAGAAGCTTGGAATTCCGTACAACAACTATTGCAGAATCTATGGGGATCCTTCAGAGAAAGAGACTGTGGAACACTTTCTCTGCAAATGTCCGGCTCTGGCGGCTAGGCGCTTGAGATTCCTTAGCGTGCCCTTTGGGGATGACTTAAAGAAGTTATCCAGCCTATATCTCTTTTCTCTCCTTCACTACATCAACAGCACTGGATGATTGTAGACGGGTTTTTCTCTTAATCTTATCACAGGTGGTGGTCCACATTGTGGTATCAAAACGGCATGTAAGTGCTACTCGAAGTGTACCTTGGGTACTCTTACCATCTTACCTACCTACCTACGCCTCACGCACATTTATTTGATTCATACACATACGGTCATTTAAATAGGTACGCTGCCTTTATCTATCGATTTCTGTGCGCCGCCCGGAAAACTGAAAACTGTTATTGAAATTTCCCTTTTTTATTTTTTTATCACTGTTTCATTGTGCATTTAAAATATCCGTTAGATTTAGTTACATTATTGGTTGCACAGATTCGGTTATTTTCATGAAGTTGAATTTTGCGTGGCCACTAAAATAAGTGCCTACTTTGCGGATAAATCTTGCAATTTAACTAATTAAGTGAAAACTATTGAATGTAACTTAAGTAGCGAAGTAAATAAATCAATTAATAACTAATAATTAATATGTTTTTTTTTTTGAAAGATTTGTAAATGCGCAGCTGAGGAACGGAGGCTTGTTGTCAATCTGCGAAAACACAAACAAATCGTACAAATTTATCACTAAGTGACTTGGACAGTCCAAAAATTTTGCTGTAAATGTCCTTAAGCCCAAAAAATCTACAGGACGACTTGGTGGCAAAAAAAAAAAGGCTAGCGCTACTGATAATTTAAATGTGACGCTTGGCAAGAGGGATCCGTTTAAGTCTTTTAATCAAAGGGCATTACAGCTGGAATCAACAACGTAGTATCAGCGAGAACTGTATGGCGTTGATTATACAACATGAACCTACCAGGCAGAATAGCTCGTAAAGTTTCGCTGTTGAAATAAGTAAATTTAAGGTAGAGGAAAAGTTTTGCTCAAAAGCGCAAGTAAGGGCATGGAACAGAGGGTATGAAAAATTAGTATAACATACTTTTGAGCAATGAAACAAAAATAAATTTATTTGATGATGCTGGGCGAAATGTTCGAAGAGTTCTCACATTCCCATGGCAGCCGGTTCTACGTTACCGGAATGACTCGTATTTTCCCCCTGTCTAGTGTACCGTACATCAGCGTCACAAGAGTTCTCACCGCGGTTCACAAAAACAAAAACAAAACAATCAGGCGCGGTGGTGGCGCCAACATTCTGATTTGGGGATACTTCTCTTGGTATGGAGTAGGACCTATTCACCTTAAAACCAATAAAATGGGGCAAATTTATTTACAATGAAATACTTCAAGAATTGCTGCTACCAGTTGCTGAGCAGAATATGCCACTTCGGTGGCTTTTATGCAAGATAATGACCCAAAAACACTTCTCAATATTAGCCCGTGAATGGTTTTTGCAAAATAACGTTAAAGTGATGGATTGGCCAAACCAGTCACCCGAACTAAACCCCATTGAAGACCTTTTGAGGAGCATTAAAGAGGGGAATCGGGAAGGAAATATTTAAAAAAAGAGAGGGTTTTGTGGGCGCAATATCAAAGAACTGTGGAATACAGGAAGTCATTGAAACTGACGGAGGACACAGTGACTATTAACTGCGATAATTTAAACAGCGTTTTTAATAAAAAAAAATCTAAATTCGTTTTGTATTGTATCCTATTTCTATTTCGTACCTATTTTAATGACCACATGAATTTTTTATTTTTGTTCCTACTGTCACTAGTTTGAGTTTTTTAAAGATCCTTGAATTATTTTTCATATCTGTTACATTAATCTATGAAATAAAAACCACATACAATTGAATATCTGTGATTATTAATTAAAAAAACTTGCATTTTCCGTAGTCGAAGTATCGTCCCGGAGCCAAAGATAATACGCATTCAAAGTTGTGGCTCTAAATACATTTAAATAAAAAAAAATAACTAAATCATAGTATTTTAGAATTGTTTTCTTGGGCAAAAAATTTTTGAAGCAGCTTTTTCTTGGTCTTGCAGTTTGAGAGAGAATGCAAACCTAAGACTTTAAATTTTTTTTCGATCCCCATTTTTTTTTCTTGTTAAAAATAAGCGTAGCAGCAATTTAGCGAGATAGCAGCTCTAAACATTAAAATTTTGAAACTAAAATCTTAAAGAGAATATCAATTTTCGTTGAAAAAGTTTGTGCGCCAACATTTTTAATTAATCAAGCGCCTAATCAGTTTAGTGAATACCCTTCATGTTTTCCTCATGTTATTCTTATACTATTATTTAATACTACTTACTTATATAAAACTTTTAATTATTATAATTTTTGGAGCAAAATTACGTCATACACTAATACACAAATTAAAAAAAAAAATAAAAAAAAGTATTTCTTTCTCGAAAATAAAATATTCACAATGAATTCGCATAACTAAATTAGTGACTTTTATGTTGCAAACTAGTGAAATCGTTTAACACAGCTTAAATTGTAGGTATGATCGATTAAATTACATGTATGTAAGTGTGTATGTATGTATGTATACATAAAATTAATGCAAATGTAAATAAATATTACAAATGCAATGAAGAAAACAATGTGCAAATAATTTAACATCATCAATGAAAAGGTGACAACAGTGTTTTTTTGGTATTTGTTTTACATTTGCTTCAGTACAATTGTTGTTATTTACTTAAAACTTTATAAGAAGTATGTATGTGATGTACTTATCGGTGTGTATGTATTTGTTTGCTTGGCGGTTTGTATTTGCATGTTTGTGGGTGTCAACAAAATTTCACATTTCCTTATATACAATAAAATAATGAAATAAAATTTCGATAATATTTTTAACAGTCTGTCACTTACTTAAATTATTTAACAAATTCTACGAGAATGCTCAATACAATATAATATACATATGTATGTATGTATGTTCGAATGTAGTGACACACGTAAAACTTCCTTTTTACTACTACACACAACTCTATCGCATGCGTTGAACATTTCGTCTTGCACTCAAAGAGCGCAGCAAACAAGTTTACTTAAGTAAATAAAATTTACATTCACAACTAAATTTCGTCGAGGAACCCATTAATCGTCGGTGATTTGCTAAAAATTTCGTTTCGTAATTTTTTTTCTTTTTTCTTAAATTTTCATTTCTTTTCCATTTCTTACTTCGTATGAGCGAACGTCGTTTTTCTACGCAAGTTGGCATGGAGGGTGATTTGGCTAACTCTCTTTTCTCCTTTCTTCGATAAAAGTGTTTTTTTTTGTAGTTCTGCTGTTGCATAATTTCTATATTGTTTAAGATTTAAATAACTGGTGATGGTGATAATGTCGAGCGCGTTGCTCTTGTTGGCGATTTAGTCGAAACGCCATTGGCACCTGAGCCATTGCCCGTGACACCGTTGGCGTGTAGACGGAAGAGTTCGCCAACGGTTATGGCTACTTGCACAGCCCCCTTACCTTCCAGCACATCAGCAGCACAGCAGATGAGGTTCTGGAAAAAAAATAAAATGCCGAAAAATATGGTTATTTAAATGGTTTCTTTGTTTAAAAAAATAATGGTTTCTTGTTTTAAAAAATTAATGATTTCTTATGTAAAACAAAAAATATGATTCATAATTTCAAAAACACAAAAACTAAGAATCCGTATTAAAAAAAAACTTAAAAAAAATGTTCCTTATTCAAATAAAAAAAATGTATTTAAAAAAAATATTCCTTTCTTTAAACAAAATAGTTCCTTATTTAAAAAAACTTTCTAATCTTTTCTTTTTTTTAATTATGATTCCTTATTTAAAATGAATAATTCCTTAAACAAAATAATTCTTTTTTTAAAAAATAGAATTCCTTATTAAAAAAATAATTCATTATTTTAAGCAAAACAGCCCCTTATTTCCAAAAATGTTGATGTTTCATTTTTTTTAAATTATGATTCGTTATTACAAAAAAGTCCTATAAAACAAAATAATTCCTTATTTATAAAAAAATTCTTATCTAAAACAAGTTCTTTATTGAAAAAAAAAATCCTTATTTAAAAAACAAAAAAAATAAAAATAATTCCTTATTTAAAAAACAACACAGTTCTTTAGTTTAAAAAAATCTTTATTTAAAACAAAAATATTTTCTTTAAAAAAAATTATTTTACAAACAATTCTCATTTAAAAAATAATAATTGCTTACTTAAAACAAAATAGTCCCTTATTTAACAATTGTAATATTTCCTTTTTTTGATTAAATTCCTTATTTAAAAAAATTACTTATTTATAAAAATAATTCATTATTAAAAAAAAGTAGTGATTTATTTAAAAAAAAAAACAATTCCTTATTAAAAAAAAAGTATTCCAAAAGAGTTTTAATGTTTTCTTTTTTTTTTTAAGTTATGATCCCTTATTTAACAAAATAATTCACTATTTACAAAAAATCCTTATTTAAAAAAATTGTCCCCTTATTTGAAATTATGATTCGTCCTTTTTTAAATTATAATTCCTTATTTAAAAAATAACAAACATCCTTATTTAAAAAAAAATAATTTATATATCAAATCATCTCAACCATTTCTGTACACATTTTCATTTAAATTCATGCAATACCATTCACTCATTCAGCATCCTCAGCATCTCATACACCCTTTCCTAATCATTACCCTCAATTCCTCTTCATTTCATTCAAATACACTTCAATCCGTATATCTGTTTATTCTCATTTAATTTAGATTAGATATTTTTTTCTCGTTTAATTTAATTTCATGTTGTGTAATTCCGATTTTAATAATAGACTTCACGACTTTATATAAAGCTTTTCATCCATACCATCAAAAACAGGCCAAAAAACATTAGCATATCTCGACGAGATACAACTGCATTTTGGAAGAAAAATGGCCCGAAGACATAGTCAGATGTCCCATGACCAGCACGCACCGGTATTTTTATGTCTTTTAACTAAAAAGTTGACTAATCATTTTCGATTACTTTTTTTATTCTGTGCTGTTTTGGACGATTAGAATGACCAAAAATATCCAAAATTTAGTGAAATGAAGTTTTTACGAATTCACCACTTTCGTAGTAGATTTTAATTATCTTTTATCAGTTTTCAAGAGAAATCGAACTGAGTTTAGAAAATTGTAGATTTTCTAAACATCAGTGAAAATATCGAGTATTTTTTTAGCTGCATGAGAACAAGCGATATCGATAACTTTGGTTTGACAGCTGATAATGGCAAACTGTGTGGACATTTCTGTTCAGTAAGATTTGGCAAGTCATCATACATAGTTTAGCGCCAGAACAACGCTTTCGAATTGTGGAAATTTATATTACTTTGAAAAAAATAAATCTGTTCGCGAAGTTCATAAAAAGAAGTGTCGAATGTCGATTCGTCATCGTTCTCAATTTATTGGCATTTGTCCTTCGACTACGTGGAGCATTTTGCGTAAAGGTCTTAGCTGGCGTGCCTATAAAATGCAGCTCGTGCAAGAATTAAAGCTAAATGACCATCCTTTGCGTCGTGTTATTGCTGATTGGGCTTATTTAGATTTATTATTCAGATTTATTGGAAAAAGTATTAAAAAATTGGGCTGATCGAATGTACCATGTAACTCGTAGCCGCGGCGGTCATACCGGATTATAAAAAAAAAAGAGGTTGTCTGTAAAGTCGGTTTACTGACGATAGTTTAACGTGACAACGTCATAAGAAAATATTGATGGAATGGTTGCAATTTTCAAAACAAAATTTTAATTATATTTGTTTGATAGATATTTTGTATGGAAATAGAGGAGGAGGTAAATGGAATTGCAATGGAATAGGTCAAGAGACATTTACACAAACGTGAAAAATGACGAAACATTTATCAAATTCATGAAAGATATCTTCAATTTCGATTGTGCATCAGACGTTAATAAGTCAACAACACTTAGAGGCATCATCATCGATTTGACTTTCTCAAGACACATTACACTTGAAACACTCCCTCTCATTTCCTATTTTTCCTATCATCGTTTATTCTCAACAGAGAATTGGTTCATTACCATGCACACAGGAAGAATGCATATGCAAATACAAGTATGTGAATTTATATACAAATGCGCATATACATACATATATATGCTCACTCAAGTAGGACAGAGCCAGATGTCGAACGTTGCCGAACGCGGGGACCGATTGTGCTCTTTGTCGTTCGTTCCGCGCTCTCGCTTGCAGTTCAAGCACATTAGCTTACATTTGCTTGCGTACGGAATAGATTCGTATATTTGATATGTCCATATGATTTGTATCTTTACATATAGATTTATTCTTTTTGAAAATTGCGCGAAATTGTATATGTATATGCATGTTTATATACATATATTAGTTTACAACATATCTTATAAGGTATGTGGTAAATATTACCATACATTTTTTCCTTCATATATAATAAAAAAATTAAATTAAAACATTAAAACAACAGGTATTATTAACAAACTTGGTTTTATTTTAAATTCTTCAAGTAAATCAAATTAATAATAATCAATAAGGCATATGCAAATACAAATACGTGAATTTATATATGTACATTTGCGCATATACATACATATATACGCTCACTTAAATAGGAGAGAGCAAGATGTCGAACGTTGCCTTTCGTTTGCTTTGTCGTTCATTCCGCGCTTTCGCTTGCAGTTCATTCAAGGTAACGACAAATGAGCACGGTAACGATAAATAAGCAAGGTAACACTAATGAGCAAGGTAACGACACATTTTTTCGTGCGTGCAGCCTGTTAAATCGAATTATAAGACGTTATCACGTCAAAAATTATGGCAATAATATTTTACTTTTTTTATTTACATTTAACGATCCCAAGCTCTTAAAAAACACCCTTTACAACGTCACAGAAGAACCCCTAACTAATAAACAATTACTAACTTGAAAGGTCCCGTGAACTTCCAAATCGGCATCCTCGGAAAGGAATCTATCAAATCGAGCATACATATAAGGTGGTCCATATAGCGATTACTTTTTAAAAACTAAAAAAAATTATAAAAATCCATTTTTTCGTCATATTGCATTATTGGTTTAGAAGAAAGAAAGAACAAGTATTCCCATTATTTATGAAAGCCGAATTCTTTTCTGTGCCTGACTTCACAGTATCGCATTTTGTTCACCCAATTTTTCTGAGTGATGGTTCGTGGTTGGCTGTATCTCACCGATGGCTTGCTCGATATTCGTCCTTCAAAGCACCCCACAAAAAATCTAACTGCGTCAAATCCCTGCTTCGAGGTTGTCAATTGTTATCGCCGAGACGGCTGATAACATGATTACCAAACTTGACTGCAAAAGATCGATTGTGGCATGGCGTGTGGCACGATGCGCCAACTTGCTAAAACCACAGATCTTCCAATTGCGTGTCTGCAATTTCTGTAGTGCACAACATTGGCCGAAAGGGCATTTCCAGCAGCATTTCCAAAGAAAAATTAGCCAAAATCCGGACCAAACTGTTACTCTCTGAGGACGTATTTCCCATTCACGACTATCGCATGCGAGTTTTCCGAGAGTTTTCGTGGCATAGTTTAAATTAATTAGTTTAATTTTTAATTATTTTCATATTTAATAATTTTTATTCCATTTCATCAAATTTATCAGTGTTTGGTTTTTGAAATAAAGAAATAATTTTACCCCACAACTCGTAGGAGCCTGCTTCTGTTTTTCCAAAAATAATACCAACCGCATGATTTGTATCAAAAGTTATTCATATATTAATTTTTTAATCAATACAATAAATATGTTGTTGTTGCTTTTTCACATTAAGCAAATCAGTATTACAATAAATGCAATCGATTGGTGTTACAGTAGTTCATATATATTCAAATATGCATTTATGCATGTATGCATATTTTAGTGTGTATCTATTTATAAGTAAATTGGTATATGCACTTAGGTATAGATAAAGTGGTTCCCTAGCAAACATCTGCTGCCACACTACCCCTCTTCCGCAAGAAGTTCATCAACAACAGTGACATGTGCGTGCAAATTCACTTAGACTCAGTAGTTAAATTTTCCCCAACTTCAATTGTTGCATACGCATATAATTCACTTTTAGTACTATATAGCCTAATACAGTTTAATATATGTATGTATATATATTTGTTTTTTTGTTGTTTGTTTAGCAATAAATTTTAGTATAGTTTCTTAGCAAAATTTTCTTTCGAAGCAAATTAGATTTCAGGAATGTTAGTGTATAGTTTTTTTTTTGTGGATTTTGTTTTTGTGTGTTTAAGTTTATTATGCGCATACTTTGATGGATATTTAGTATCATAGGCATATAAGAGTAAGAAAGAGGATACTAGTAAATTGCTCGTATGAAAATAGATTTAGATTTTACTGAGCTCAAATCATAACGATTGATTGGTTGATTGCAAAACTTTTATTTGTTTGTAGTTTTCCAATTAATAACTTTTTGGTAAGAAGTGAAATTCGTTAGACTGTTAAAATTGAAACTCTCTTTCAAATAGGTAATTATATTAATCGGAATTATTTCCATGCTACATACAATTTTTTATTGCTTTCGTACGAACTTTACTTCTCTCGATATTTTCGCTCCAACTAATTTTGAGTTGACGTTGGGTAGCACAACTTCTCCCGCTTTACATTTACATTTCAATCTAAGGCACTGTTTACGAATTATTGTTCAAAAAATGTGTATATGATGTGAAATATGAATAATAGTTGGAAAAGGTAATGAATGTAAGTTTAAAACAGGAATGGAATGTCAAAATGTGACAAAAAAATATTTAGGTGGTTCGAAGGTCAATCTATTAAAGGTGGTAAATCAGCCGATTTTTTTTGTTTGT
This sequence comes from Anastrepha ludens, assembly GCF_028408465.1. Classification (NCBI taxonomy): domain Eukaryota; kingdom Metazoa; phylum Arthropoda; class Insecta; order Diptera; family Tephritidae; genus Anastrepha; species Anastrepha ludens. Next base: position 114,580,186 of record NC_071501.1, read on the forward strand.
TTTCTTTCGCCATATCCATGTGGCAGCTACACAGAATGAAACAAGGCAAATTCAATCTTCGTGTTCTATTTCGCCATAACTTAGCTTCGGCAATCAAACATACATACAAAACATTGTAGTTGGTCTAGTGCCACCTGCAATGAATGCGGCTTGTTCCAAGGCGGCAGCATTCGCAAAACAACAACACTTTTTTAAATTAGAACTGTCAAGGGATAGAGATTAGAAGAATGGAATGAATGACAAACAGAGAAAATTAGTTTGTCGCACTAATTATGTGGGGACATGAATGTGCCACACATATTATATATAATATATATATATATTACTATTAACTTCTTTATTCAAATGAAAGATACAAACTTTACAAACTATAAATTTAGTAATAAAAATTGCTTTACGTGTTAATCGATTCAACGTTCTGAAAGCTCTGGTTTCAGTTAAGAAAAATTATTATTCAAAAAGTTCTTGCGACAAAACTGCGAAGAAGAAAACAAAAAGGAATTCGTGACATCTTCCTTACGAATATTGGTGTTGCCACATTGGATTGTTCAGTGTGTTCCCACACCTTCACAACACAACCACAACTTCTCGTCATTCCGTTTTACTGACATTTCAAAAGTAAGGGAGAGTTGAAGAACCAGCAATCAACTACTCGAATCCCACCAGCTTCAATAGATAAGCCTTGGGTGGTTCCAAGTAGCATTCATTAAGCGTGATGGCACTAGACCAACAACAACGTTTATGCACTAAATGGCAAAAAAAAAAAAAATAGAAAAAAAGAAGAGAAAAGATAAGAAAAGAAAAGGACGCACAGTGTTAAACAGCCGACACGCAGCTGGTGTTAGAAGCATAGGACGATGGTGCGAACGGAGCTAGGCGAATTAAATACAGAAAGTGGCGTTACTTTATTTTTCGCGATTTTGACAAGTGCGACGTAGACACTTTAATAATGCAAAACAAATGAACAAAACAAACAAAAGGAGGAGAAATTACATTGTAAAAATTTACTCTTCCTCTTCACAAATAAGTAATTCGCCTTTCTTTTGTTTGTATATTCTCGGAGGCTGATGTAAGAGCGAATTCGAAAGGCGCAATTTCTTATTCTATCATTCCTGCGATTGGAAAGAATATTCGTCATTCTTCATTTCATTTTGTTCTAGCATTTTAATGTACTCAGCGAAAGGAAAAAACCACAAATCAACTGTTCTAGTGATATCACCTTCATAAGATTCGCAGATGGTGGTTCACAAGGTGTCGTAGGAAGTGTGTTAAGAGTGCGTTTTATTTTAATTTACAACATAAAGGACGATATTTTCATTCAGGTCGCTGCTACTTTTCGATTAAAAAACAAAAAGAAGAAAACATGATCGGAATAGTCCAATTCGACGGCTCTATTATTCCGATTCCAATCAAATTTGTTGACTTCAAATGTAGTGCCGCCTAAGCCGCCAGCATAAAAGGCTTCGATTCGATTTTGCTCAGAATTGAAAATGGACAATACAAAAAGGTGGCATAACCCTACTTTTCAAACAAAGCGAATAGCAAAAGCGGCCTGATAGTGTCAATCGAAACCATATCGGTAATTTTTAATATGGAATATCTAATTTAATTAAAGCACAGCGACATTATGCAAAGTTTTTACTACTTCTTGAATTTTTTTAATAATATTTTTCTTATATATGGGCCATACTACAGCAAAAATCGTATAAATCAAAGTTTCATACTTTGTGAAAAATTAAAAAAAAAAAATGTATTTAAAAAAAAATTTAATTAACAAAAAAAATTATTTAAAATTAAAAAATTTTTAATAAAAAAAATTGTTTAATCAAAAACAAAAATTTTAAAATTAAAAAAAAATTAAGAATAAAAAAAATTTAAAATTAACAATTAACAATTAACATTTAAAAATTTCACAAATTTTTTATCAATTTTCAAACTTTTTGGATAGTCTTAGAAAAACTTTTGATTATGCAGTAATATTTTACTTATTAACCCTTCGTTGGACACCTTTTTTAAAACCTTCGGCTGGGCACCAGGGGCAGGCATTTTTTCGTCCTGTTCAAGAATCCTTTTTAAAAGGTTATATCCATAAATCTACAGAAAATACTACAATTATGTCAAATTCAAGTCCAAAGTCGAAAATGTCAATCTGGCCATACCCAGGTGCCCAACAGAAGGTTAAAGTGGATCCAAATTCGCCAATTGATATTTTTTCCTTTTTTTTGTTAAGTGTTACGCATTTTCTGTTATATCAACAACAAAAATTCGAGTATTAATTATATGGAAGAGAATGCGTAGCTCCGTGAACAAAAACACCGACGAAAAAGTTTAAAATATTGATGAAAATTTGTTACTTTGTTTAAAAATTTTGAAAAAAGAGTGAAACTTTATATACCAATTTGTTGTAGTGTGACCGACATTTTTGTAAGAAACTACAAACAAAACCAAAATATATATTCATAAAAAAAATTATATAAAAAAAATTATATAAACAAAAAAAATGGAGAAAAAAAAAATTTTACAAAATAAAAAAAAAAATTTAAAAATAAAAAAAAATTAATAATCAAACAAAAACAAAAAAATAAGAACAACAAAAAAACCACAACGCCAAAAAACCTAAGAACTAAAAACTTAAAAACCCCCAATAAAAAAGCATAAAAAACAACAACGAAAGAAAATTAAAATGGCGCAGTACAATAAAGGAAATAACCCCAAAAATAGCAAATAAAAACAAAACAAACAAAAAGCAACAACAAGGAAACCTAAAGCAACAATAACAATGACAAAAATCAAAATGGGCCCAGATCAATAAAGCCATAAAAAACGCCATACGGCTTTATTTCTGTTCACATTGAGATAGAGGTCGAGGTGAAATAAGGTCATAACCAAAAATTTTACACACAGGTAATAACGCCAAATAAATTTGGCTTTCACATACAAATTTTGGATTGGCCTTAGCACGATTGGAATTGTGCACGAAAAAAAGTTAAAAACTTGGTGTGGTTCGTCCGCTTGGAGGCGTTGACGTCTAGCGGAATTCGGCGCACGGGCACGCTCAGGAACATATCCCTCAATCAAGATGTAGATATACATATATAATTGGCGCGTACACCCTTTTTGGGTGTTTGGCCGAGCTCCTCCTCCTATTTGTGGTGTGCGTCTTGATGTTGTTCCACAAATGGAGGGACCTTCAGTTTCGAGCCGACTCCGTACGGCCGATATTTTTTATGAGAAGCTTTTTCATGGCAGAAATACACTCGGAGGTTTGCCATTGCCTGCCGAGGGGCGACCGCTATTAGAAAAATGTTTTTCTTAATTTTGGTGTTTCACCGAGATTCGAACCAACGTTCTCTCTGTGAATTCCGAATGGTAGTCACGCACCAACCCATTCGGCTACAGCGGCCTCAATAAAGATGTATGTAGATATATTGGCTACAATTTTGTGTAATAATTTTTAAATTAGTTTCACGTACTTGAAAATTACATGCCAACCTTTCGTGGTAGTAATGGACCAAGATATGGATATGGCCTTATTTTCAAATGCGAAATGAAATAAAGCCATATGGCGTTATTTCCTATGGCTGTATAACATCGCACCATCAAAATGAAATAGAAAACAAAATAAAATAAAAAATGTTTCAAAACTTTACAAAATGTCGCTTTGCTATTAATACGACCACCTCTGTATTTATATACGACGAAAAGAACCTAGCACTGTATTCTTATGATTTTAACATACCAGAGCACAAAACAAGTACTGTTCTTGAAAGTTTACATTCATTAATTAAAAAATAATTACAGTTAGGATTGTAGATAGGTAATTGATTTTTTTTTTTTTTTGCAAAAGTACTTTAATTTCATATTCGTATTCATTTTCATTTTTTTTTGCTCATTAAAATTTTTCCAATCAACCAGTATGATTTGTACAGCAAACTTTGTGCTACATCTTTCAATACTTTCCATCCTACCTTCATACAACAACAGGTGTATGTATTACTTGTTTTACATTACTTTTTTTTCAATCATTAAATATGTATGCATGTGTGTGTATATAAGTTGGCATTTACTTGTTACGCCTTTATTTATAAGTACTCGTATAAATTCATTTCACTTCCTTTCATTTTCTTCTGTTTATTCATAGTTTAAGTTTACTTGGCCACCTTTTAGTCCCTGCGTTCATTTCAAGTAATAAATCTCCTTTCTCAATTACAATTACAATTCAACAACTACTTACTATCTGCTCTCAATTCGTAACTACTCAGCTATAAACTCGCTAGCCTACTACTCCGCAACTGATACAAAAAAGCCGCTATTCAATACTTTGCCAATACTAAGAATTCTCAATT